>NC_056741.1:553926199-554085841 GCF_019279795.1 Protopterus annectens | reverse complement strand
GGGAAGTGCAGACGCAGTGCCATTGCATGGAATCATGAGGCGTCTCTATTGCTGTACAGTGTGGATTACACACACAGTGCATAGCCATGACTGTGTGCATACACAATACATATATACTGTAGATTGTGACCCACGTCGCTGAGGTGTATACACACTAAACCATGATGTGTAATGTGTGACAGGTCACCGAAGGACATACGGATGACACCCCTGCACATCTGCTAACATATCTTAGCTGCCTGGCAACCGTGTTCACACATGGCAGACTTGTCAATACACCATGTCCCACATGACATTTGTGTACCACACACACGAGATGCACAGCTGACAGTGATGTCCAACAGCAGCAAGGGAAATGTACTGTATCTGTGGCCTGATGTGGTTGCCTGTGTATGTATGTGGCTGCTATACAGGTGACTACTGTCATACTGTGATACAGTCATGATGTTCAACACATCTTATGTGGTCAAATTAAGTGACGCCTCCACACGCTGTGCACAGGCTTGTAGGATGTCCAGTGTACCACATCTGCAATATAACCATTCAACAAAGGCTATAGTTGAACCATGTGTAGCCAATGTACAACAGGGTGTACACACAAACACATCACATCTACTGTGTGTTGCTACATGTCTCTGGCCATCCTCCATGGCCATGTGTGAACATGTGTTGGCCAAATGGTTGTGATGGCCATCTATCTCACATGTCTGTGTTGTCCCATATGACATACACCCATAGATGTCAGATACTCCACTGTCCACAGGGTTATGCAGACAAAGGGTTGTATGTTTGGTATGTGGGGTATGTTTTATGGGATAGTGATACAATGTAGCAGCCAGACCACTACATATCATGGACATGTCAGATGGCACATCACAATGTGTGCACTCATTGCAGTGGTCATCTATCTCACATGTCTGTGTTGTCCCATATGACATACACCCATAGATGTCAGATACCCCACTGTCCACAGGGTTATGCAGACAAAGGGTTACATGTTTGGTATGTGGGGTATGTTTTATGGGATAGTGATACAATGTTGCAGCCGGACCACTACATGTCATGGACATGTCAGATGGCACATCACAATGTGTGCACTCATTGCAGGGGCATATTCCACAATGGTGAACCCTGTGGGCTGCCCATATTCCAGCTCACTGTGTAGTACTGTTTGTGTACCCCACATGTGTAGTTCTGATGTATAGTACATATTCCTACATTGAACAACACCTCCACCGTTGTATGCACAGCTGTCCACACATCTAGCAATGACAGTTTCTGTGGTTTCATGCTGGTGTTTCACTTAGTTTGTAAGTATTGCACATGGGTAGCCAGTGTGATGGATTAAAGATGTGACCTGTATATTGTGACCGGACTATACATTATGTGTACATGTGTTAACTGGCCACATGGCAGATAGATCTGTGCATTAACATGCCTGATACTTATAATTGTCTCACCTGCAATGGCCTGCTGTCTCTGCAGAATGCTAGAGGTACTTATATAGGGGTAACACAGCAGTATGATCATTATTCATGACTGTATGACAGCTACAGGGTGCAATGTGCATGTTAACACATTGACCAGTACAATAGGATATGCTATGGAGTATGTACATGTGTGCATACACAGAGTAGCATACTATAGTATGCGGCATGTGTGCATACATGCCTTGCATATAATGTTACATTACATATTGTACAGTGACACATGCAACTAAATGGGATATAATAGTTATATGTGCAGTAGTGACTTACGAGGCAACTCCAGGCTCGGTGGTTGAGAGACACCCACCTCCACAATGGCAGATAGGGTTTGTGGATGCTGTTCTGATGGTGTCCCCAGGTTGGTCCGTAGCTCCTCAGTACATGTGAGTGGGGGCTGGGTTGGTGGCCCACCACCTGTTGCACCTTGTTCCCTGGCGATTGCACGCTGTTTCGCATGTCTGATCAAGTCCATGCAGTGTCTGCGCACCTGCTCATATGTGCGGTTATGGTCACCCACATCATTAACCTTCCTGTGAAGTTCCTGCCACAGGAGTATGTAACGTGTATGGCACAAGGATCTGTCCAGCATGTGGCGATCCTTGTACTAGGAAGGTGGATGTCCATGACGTATGTATTTCATATCAGGATATGTACGTGTAGCATGTCCAACATCACAGTGTTGGACATGTCTTTATGCAGGGTAGGCATCATGCTACATAGTGGAGATGAGGATTGTGAAGGCTGGTGTCACCCATCCAAACATGGGCAATACCCCTTAAAGGTGATATGTGATCCGATATTGGTCACTTGAGTGATGAGTATGGCTATACAATGATCTCCATGCTCATGGATGGCATTCCGTTATGACTAGGGTTGCCTCTTATGACTACCTAATAGGCTTGGTGACGTCACTAGCTCAGGGAGGTAAACTGCACAGCACCATCCCTTACACACAGTGTCCATTATGTTAACCGCTGCCTAAGTGGTAGTTCATGGGTACAGTGTTATTAACCAAGCGGTGACAATGCAATATGCAGCTGTCAGATTGTGCACATATGTCACACACCTCAACCACAAAGCCCATTCTGTATGTTGTCCACAACACTGAGTCAGCTATTGCTCCTAGGTCATAGCCATTCACATACTTACATACGCAGATGCCTCCCATTTGTCTGTGTAGTATGGGCTACAATGAGGGGGAGTGCAATGAATTAACCCTTTTTTACTGTAGCTGCCACTGGTGTGATATGCACATATCACTCAGACACCTTTTGTAGTGTTGGTTCTGTCAACAGTCCACTGGCAGAACACTCCTGTGACATACAAAGGTACATCTAGTATACTGAGTGTAGGTGGAACGCAGTATGGGTGATGATGTCCTATGACCTGTCACAGGTATGATATGCAGTGTGAAATCATCTGTACTGTCATCTACATCTGTACTGCTAACAACATATACGTTGATTAAGGTTCATGGACTTTCAGACCAGACTCAGCAGGGTAATAGTGCAGTGCCTCCCATTATGAGTGGTGTCTCCACTTTGTGGGTTGTGATAACTGTTGGTGTACACCATTCAGTGTTTTCACAGACTGACATGAAGCTATGTTTTACATGATGTGTATGTGTAGAGCAAACTGTTTTGCCATATGTGTATGATACAACCAGGGATGTGGACAGGTCACATGCAGCCTGAGTGCATATTGTACCATCATAGTTATGGTTACAAGGGCTCTGTAGTGTTCATAGATATGTGATTGTGTACCTGTTGGGGGGGCAGTGTGTTTATGTTATCTGACACCCTATCTGTATAGCTTATTCATGCTCAGCATTTGTTCAGAACATGTAAGCACTTCATGAGCTACTAATTACTATAGCACTCAATCCTCCTCATTTACTACAGGTAAACCCTGTTTGTACTTACATTTCCCACTTGCTTAGATTAAAACAGCTGTTGTACACACTTTCCTCACATATCTAGTGGGAAATAGTTAAATATTCAGGCATGTCCAAGTGTCAATTCCCAGTGTTATTGCCTGTCTATATGATGAATATGGGAATCATGAGGCAATACAGAAATTGTCTCGTGTACACAGTCAATGCTCCCCTCCTAACATACAACACTACAACCTGTGGGAGATACACATATGTAGCCATGCTGGAGGTAAAGCTCTCTTCAACCCAGACTGAACCTGACAATCATGTGGGGATGTTAAATGTTTACACCACACCACACTGATCACATAGTCTCACTAGATCTCCACCACCACAGGCCACACATAGTAAGACTACAACATTTGCAGAGCCTCTCAGTACTACTCTGTCTAGGCAACAGAGAACTCCAAAGCAGAAAAGCAGACAGCCCCCATCACCCAACACAACACCAATTACTTATAGCCCACAGACTCGGTGTGCCCATCAACTACAGCCAATAGAGCGATATAACGTACCCAACACACTAGTCATAAGTGACTCTATAGGCGGTCACACTGATGTCCCACTCAGCAGGCTACACAAGGTGATAGTCACTCTCAGCTGGCTGTCAGGTAACAGGATCCGCAACATAACCTATGCACTCAGGTCACTCCTCAACAGGTACAATATGACTGTCATTCTCCATGTTAGTGTGAATGCCTTGAGATGTAACTTCCTGGACTACATGTACAAAGACATGGAATAGCTCTCCCATCTTGTAGCCCAGGCAGGTATCACACTAGCCCTGAGAAGCATTCGGCATTCATCCAGACTGATAATGCAGTACAAGGACTGAATTATTCAATTCAACAGTTGGCTATGCTTCTGGTGTTATTCCAAGGGTATTCAGTATCTGTCTGCTTTGAATGACATGGTCAACAGAACATGATGCTTTGGCACAGATGGCCTGCACCTGTCGGCCCTGGGATTACAGGTAATGTCTAAGGCTGTTGCTGCTCCTATAGTGACTGTTTTAGGCACAGTTCAAATAACATATTCACCACCATAACAGGAACAGGCAAGCAAAACCTGAGGGTAATGCTACTCAATGCTTGACATCTTCATCTCAAATGCACTCACCCAAGGCACTCCTTGTAATGGACCACTTCAATATCTCTAAAGTGACTGGGACCTGCTTCTAGGCTCCTGAGAGCACCCCTGCACTAACAGGCTATTACTCAGACCACACTTTTCAGTCATGTAACCAGGACCGGAACACCCACGGCGGAGGTGTGTCCATATTTTCCAAGGATATGCACACCTCCAGGCTGGTTGCTTAGCATAATGCGTCAGAGGTAATCCAAGTGCAACTAACTGTGGCCATAACTGCTATACAAATTGTAGCTTACTACAGATTCCACACCATACCCCATGGTTAACAGTCCTCACTTCTTGGTATACTGGAAAGTAGGGTTGAAACAGAAACTACTGATATGCGACTGACACTACCCCACCATTAACTGGGATACCTACTCATGTACCAACACATTAGACCAACACTTTCTGGGATTCATAACCTCCAATCGGCTGGATCAACCTATCCACACCACCACCAGGGCCAACAATATCCTAGACCTGGACATTACCAACATGTGTGATTGGTGTTCTACGCCTGGGGTTATCTCCTTGTTGGTCAGATCCGAACGTACGCTAATCACCCTTGTTATCCACATCCCGGCACCACACCCTTTATGGAAAACACAGTACAATATTTCTACAAAGCCAACTTCAGGCTTCTTATAACAGCAGTAGTAAACGTCATGACAACCGTGCAGATGGACAATACAGTTACAACTGCTGAATCATACACAACTGCACTTAATTAGCATTTACACGACTGCATGGATCATGCTATCCCAAACAGAGCCATGATGGTACCCACCAGAAAATGGATGCCACTCTGGTGGTCCACTGCCATGGACATAATGTACAACAGAAGGAGGAGACTGTTGCAAACTAGAGTACAATCCCATGAGTGGGGGAGCTCCCTGGTCAGCCTCAGTAGGAATCTGAGATCCCTTATCACATCCTCCAAAGCTAGCTACGTAAACATTACTGCGACTCATTCCAAGGACTACCACAAAGCGTTCTAGAGGTATGTCACTACTCTCAATGGTGATACCCACATCTGCTCTGACATATAGCAGTTAGGCATGAACATTACAGAACTGACTGATATTGGCAACATCCTGGCAGATAGGTTCAGTGATAACTTTACACCCCTCTCACACCCTAAAGGGCCCAAATCTATACAGGAACAATGCAGAGTCCCTGTGGTCACAACTACACAGTTCAAAGCTGCACTCTCTAAAGCCAAGAACACAGAATCCATGTGACCGTACAATATCCCAGGCTGCGATTTACATGAACTTCAGAATGAAATGGCTCCCCACTTGGGCACCAAACTCACTAATAGCCTTGCATCAGGCATTGTGGCCCCTGAATGGCACACAGCAACAGTTATCACACTCCACAAAGGTGGCGCCACAATGGACCAGGGGAACTATTGCCCTATACACCTGACTAGACTGTTCTGCAAGGCTATGGAGCACATCATCATGGATCTCATTCACAGAGACATTGGTGGCCTCCAGACCTTTGATCCCACTCAGTTTGGATTTGTTAGGGCCAGACCATGACTCTTAAACCTGGTGGAGTCCTTTGAGACAGTTACCAAGGCAGTAGATGAGGGTAAGGAGATCCACACAGCCTACCTTGTCCTCTCAAAGGCTTTCAACACCGTTCCCCATTCTGGTATTGTCAACATACACATCCACCTGCACATCAACCCCTATGTCACGAGATGTTATGCAAAGTGGTTCACGGACTGAACCCACACAGTGAGGGTAGCATACCCTAGTTCCTACTGTAAATCAGTTACAATTGGCATCCCCCAGTCCTCGGTCATAGGGCCCCTCATGTTCGGTATATGCTTCTCTGAGGTACAGGCTAGCACAGAAGGACTTACCCATAATAGGTTTGCAGATGACTGCAAACTAGGGGCCATGATTGATTCACCAGCTGATACAGACACCCTCCATAAGGGTACCACTGGGATGGATACCTGGTGTCAATAACATGGCCTCAAGCTGCATGCCACAAGGTGCATAGACATACCCTTTGGATTACACCAACCACCCACGGACTATCACATAGGTGGTAGTCCCCTACATACATAAGACATAATAAGGGATCTTAGAACCCAAGTAGATAGCATCCACTCCTTTGATAACCATATTGCCAAGGTGGTGTGGATATCGTTCTATGTGGCCACCCTAATCTCTAATGGGTTTGTAGCCAGAAAAAGGCAGCCATTGTACCTCTCTACTCATGACTTATGAAACACATTAAAGGGTACGACACCCCATTTGGGATGTACCTTACGAGACAACAGCAACGGCTTTAAATACCACAACATTACCACACCAAGAGGATTTCTGACCTCCGAAGGATGACGTATGCAGCCCAACTCCAGAAACCCCAACTGTACACATTTGCATACTGCATACTCAGAGGTGATCTCTGCTGAACATACGCGGCCCATGTCCAAAACAATATTGATCGATATGCTCCACATAAGCAAAAGCCACTGAGAGCCATATGCTCTGGGATATGTACCTAAACACAACGGTGACTAGGATGTGCTGGAGGGATACATTCCTGACCCGGACACTCACCATGCTTTGGAACGTGATTCTTATGTACATCAGGCAGGGACCCTCACTAGCACTCTTCAAGAGATACCTCGATGGGTGGATGGCAGACAGACATGTATGCCAGGGATCACTGCAGTGGCTCTGCTGCACAGAGGTGCAGGAAACAAATGGCTCTGCTCTTCACAGGCACAGGACACTAACCTAGGGAGGTGCCACAAGTGAAAACACTGTAGTTAGGCTTAAGAATGGACTTGGCCAGACAGCATAGTACCTAACTATGAACATATGAAGCTATTACATGTCCTTTGTGCATGGATAATTGACTAGCTCTTCCATTTCAATTAGCTATCATGCTGATACACTGTCTGGTGACTACAAGTCATATGTATCCTGTTATTGTGCATTGTACATGCCAATAGACATACCTGATGTTTGCATAATATAACAGTAATGCTATGTAAAATGTTAGACATATCTACCTACAATACTGTACATTTCACATTTTTGCAACAATATCCCATAATGCAAATCATAATTGCACAGCAGGATCACCTTAGACATGTTATTCTCAGTTATACACCCATACATATGCTTACTGTTACAGTATATCAACATATACTATCCCCTGTTATGGCAGGTACTTGTTGGACACACCCTGCCACTGACAGCGGCTGGAGTGGAATTGTTGTGTTTAAAGTCCTTATGTAGAATCCCTTGTGGTGTATGAGGTGTTTACCTTGTGGCCCACAGCAGTACACACAATTTCTACAAGTATTACTATGCTCAACAATACATCACTACATAATACCTTTTCCCACTATATGCATTGCGTACACTTTCATTAATACAGAACAGGCACTACATACACTAACATACTGAGTGTTCTACATACCTTCTTAGTAGTCTGAGTTGATGATAATATCAGTCCTATTCCTTGTCTGTTTTAACGGTTTTCTCATATGTACGTACGGTTTGAATGTATGACAAGCCATCCTTTTATCCATAGATACCAGTAACATGTGGTATCCTGCCGCCAATTGGTGTTCCGGAGTAGATGATTACATGCACATCAGCTGTGCAGCTACTCCATTAGCCAATTAATACTCCACTTGGGCATTGTCCCTTTGCCCTACCTTCGAGGAAGATGGCCTGGATGTGTTGTTTGTGATGAATTGCAACAGCTATATGGAGAGACACAGAGATATTTTAACTTCATGGCCCCCGTGGATTGCATGTAAAGACTAGAGGATGTAGTTCTACATGTGAGTGTAGCTGTTATATCAGCCGTTTGATACGGGATTATTGCAAACAAACCCTGTAACATCAGTGTCTGCTCCATTGTACAACAGCAATGATTTCACATAGGGCAATTATAGTGTGTCTCTCACAAGGTATGTTAAGGCTTCTGCAGATGTCATAGAGTAAGTGGATGTTTGTGATGTTATTACAGTCTGTATTGCAATTGTTTCGGGTGTGGGGGAGATGTAGGTGGGTGTACATAGCAGATGAAGGTGTGTAGGAACTGCATTTATACATATTCCATATGTGTGTGAGGGCTCCTTCCCTAATTGAAGACCTATCATTTAGTAGACTAATACTATCATTATTGCAGGCTTATTCATTAAGCCATTGTTAATTGGTTCCTATATAGCATGCAGGTGATGTTGGTCCTTCAATCCCTTCAGAAATACATTGGTATGTAATGAAATGTTGCTACATGAAAGCTGTCTTGTGTATTTCTGTCACAGATATTTGCACTCATTGGAGTTGTGTTGGTAACTGAACCTCTTTGGCTTGGGTTGTCACTTTTTCAAATGGCCATGGTGGGACATTTGCAGGACACACATCAGATTTTAGAGGCTGACACATACCCACGGTCAGTACAAAGTATAGAACTTTACATATATGCCTATATAAAAGCTTATATTTTTGTAGAGATTTACTTGCTTATCCTGTTTCTTGTTACATGTAGGTATGTTGGATACAGATAACTATTTTATGCAACCATTACATTAACTATGGAACATGTAGAACATCTCGAGATTGTAGGACATTAGTATTTGTACTCATTTTGGTCAGGACACTACCGCACATAGAGGGACTGCCCCTCACAAGGTGGGACAGATGGTAACCCTATGTTTAGCTCATGTCCATAGCACATATTTGTAATAGTGTATTATAGCAATAACCCATGCCTTGGTGTGGGTAATGGTGAATTTACCAGCGGTTGGTGTGGTTTGTTCATGAGGGCGAAGCCCGAGTGGCCAAACAAAGACAACCGTGGGTAAATCCAGCATTACCCACACCCAGGAGTGGGTTATTGCTATAATATAGTCTCCATATCCTTTGTTCATAATGTTCAGTCATGGTGGAATGTGCGATTGCTATGGTCCATGTTGTGCACATATCTGAAGACTTCAACTGCTGTATACGGCATACCCACAGATTCAGGAATGCACACACTTCCAACAACCACATTACCGTTCACAGACTCCCAAACCCCACAATACCAAACACAAACTCGCGACAGTCAAACTCCCGGAACTAACACAAACAGAACTCACACATGCACACACAGACACACTGCTACCCATCACATCCAAACAAACCAGCCTACACTACATATGGCCAGGTGGCCATGCCCCATACACACCCCATGTGGGTGGCTGCGCCCCTCCCCACACCACACCTACTGTAATAATCTACCTCCAAAATAGCATGAACAGACACATGAAGCAAACACACACACACACACACACACACACACACACATTACAGTCCCACGGAAACACAAACCGCACTCAGAACACACACTTGTACACACTACAGCAATTAGAAACACACTTAAACACAGTACCTACCTGGACCGCAGCACCAGAAGCACTAACTAAATGTCCCTTAACATCGTGATAATAGTACTCGCGGTTCTAGTGTTTCGGTACTGTGGTCTTTTGGTCTTTAAGCCTCGTGATTATGCGTGTCGGTATGTAAAGCATTCAGTATTTGGTAGTATCCTATTTATATGTACCTCCATGGTTGTGTACATGTTGTTAACTTGTCTATATATTTGCATATATATGTATATCCGTATATATCGACATATATCTCTCTAACACCCTTTCTAGCTCTATATTTTATATATATATATATATATATATATATATATATATATATATATATATAAAGAGAGAGAGAGAACTTACCTTTTGTTGGGTACATGGCGGTGTATACTATTTCCCGAACTCCGCCCTTTGGTGTTTAAACCTGTCACAATACACACCTACCGTTGGTACATCTCAGGTAGCTAGTGGTAGGTGACTGTGTACATGGTTGTGTGTTCTTCTCCTGGCAGTGGTCGTTTTACCTCTCAGAGCAGGCACTATTAGTACAAGGGTGAATAACGCAGATTTCAGTGGTTCTGGCCAGCTTTGCCTGTGATCTGCGCGATATTCAGCAAAGCTTAGAACTGTTTTGCGCATATCCGTGCAGTAATTTTTTAATGACGCTTACCGGCACTTGCCGGCGCATAAACCCGCTAACATGTGCTTAAACATGCTCTAATGACCTGCATCCAACATCCATTATTCAGGACATCGGAATTATGTAACAGCCCTTGCAGGTCGTGGAACCGGGAACATGCACGAGACAGTCAGTGGCTTTACCACTGGTGCATCTGGGATATGTACAAGTGTTATGGTGTTTAGTATGTGGACTGTACTATGACTGTTCCTCCATACTGCAAACAAATGTGTAACTCAGTTAATTTACATATGGATGATACCTATTAATGGTATGTCCAAGTGATGCTTAATGGATGTGCTCCAGCTATGGGAATCCATGTCACAGTGAGTCACACACTGTAATGTGCTACACCTTGCCAGAACCATAACTGGAGAATGCTGGGGTGACAGATACCTGTCATGGGTACTCCCCATGCTTTGGAGCTACATCCCTGATCACATTATATGGAGCCCCTCATTAACACACCAGAAAATCATTGCAGAGTAGGTGGGGAACAGTGGTTACACACCAGGGATCCCGCAATTGGCTCTGCTCCACAGAGAGACAGTTAGTTAATCAATGGGGTGGCGACAGCAGACACATTTTGGCTAGGCTGATGAATGGCCTCTGACAATCAGGCATGTACCTACCGATGTACCTAGGAACCTATACATACAGTATCAACACATGCTCTTAGCTTAATTTACTGTTCAGGTGTTGACTTAGCTTGTACCAATAGCTGTTGTGTGTGCAATAGTTGAGGGCTGCCTATGTAGGATGCACACAGTAGACTACTTATACATGCCAATTTACAGGTGGTCGTGTGTGTGTGCCATCCATTTTACTGTGTGTGCAGGTGGAGAAGTGTGTCAGTCCATAGGGGCCTACACTGTCAGTGTATGTGCTATACGTTCCCTCTTTGCCAAGGCATGGGCATATTAGGCATGCCTCCATCTGCCTACTGGGGCTGGCACAGGGTGTTCGTGGTCTGAATCCCTCTGTGCCTGTGATGCCCTTAGCAATTGCCGTGGGCTGTGAGGGCCTTCACCATTATGTCCCTGCTGCAGCTGTTTCTGCAGGATCATATTATGTAGCTTGGCACATACTATGAAGATGTGGACACGTGCCTGGAGAGTACTGCAAGGCTCCACCAGATATGTCCAAGCAACGGAACCGTGATTTCAGCATCTCAAACACACGCTCTATGATGATTCTGGTTTGTGCGTGTGCCTCATTATGGCATTCTTGCATGGGTGTGTGTGCATTTCTGATGGGAGTCATCATCCATGGCTCCAGTGCATAGCCAGCATCCCCCACAAGGTGGCCATATGGGATGTCCCCCCTGACAAATACCTGGTACAGCTGTGAGGCATGCCAGATGTGGGAGTCATGGTAGCTTCCAGGGCTGCCAGAACACACATCTGTGATAATGTCCTGGGCATTGCACATGACCTGGCAGTTGATGGAGTGGTATCCCTTGCAGTTTATGTAGTGCCTACCATGCTCACCAGGTGGTGACTTGATATGTATGTGCGTGCAGTCTTTGCACCCAGTACCTCTGGGTAGTCTGCCACATGGTGGAAGAGGCGCATATTGCTGGCCAACTCCTCCTGAGTTCGGGGGAAGTATATATGCTCATTGGCATGTGGTAACATGGCATCCAGGAACTGGTGGAGTACCATGGATGCTGGTGCCTGTGAGATCCCCATGATATCTCCAGTTGGCCTTTGAAAGGTACCTGTGGCTAGTATTCTCAAGATTACACATACCTTCGTGTCCACTGGGATGGGTTCCCCTCTGTTGTTTCTGGCTCTGAGGCATGGTCGGCACAGCTCAACGATTTGCTGTATGATGTCCCTGTCCACCCTGTAATGCTCTACTATCTCCAGATCATCTAGCCCTTGGTAGGTTACCCTTGGTCTGAACACTCTCCTCCTCCTCCAGGGCCTGAGGTCGTTGTCAGCATCATCCTCCACACCACCTTCAGTCTCCAACACATAGTGATGAATCACGGCTATGGCAGCTCCCAACAAGTACGTTGTAAAAGTTCCCCATCTGTTTACACCGATGGTGCAGTGTTTGGGTATACACAAGTGTGTGTGAGGTGCCTTCACACTTTATACTATTGTGCTTTGGACACTGATGATGTCATAGGGTGTGTATGTATAATCAGAGCTGCAGGGTATCTTACTTATGTGTTTTACCATAGGTACTGCTATTGTGGTGCCTTTGGTGTTGAATTACATTTACAACACCAAAACTTAACCAAACTGATGAAATCAACACCAAAACTTAACCAAACTAATGAAATTCAGGGAATAGGTTGTCACCTTCAACTTCAACATCAGCGATAAGAGAGGAAGCCCAAATTCCTAATTTAAAAGATTGGTTAATCACACCAGTGGGATTGAATAGATTGGGACTTCCATATAATGACACTTTGAATGAGCATGGTGACAATTTGGAATTATCTAAATTATTGAATGAACTTGATGTTAAAATGTTGAAATTCAAAAAATTAAATCTCAAAATTGAATACTTTCAGGAATGCATCAAGGCAGAGATAGTCATTAAGGGGCTAAGAACCTGGCGTTACCCGACAGGTTTGGAAGTAGGTTCTGAATTCCACAAAGATTTAATAAAAGTTTTTAACCAACAGGGCTTACAGCTTATGCAGACAATGATAAGGCATTACTCTATTATGGCTAAAGAGTTGGGGGTTAGTATTGAGAAAATTGATGCAACCATAAAACAACATAGTGACTTCACCAGATATAACTATGACTATTTAATGTGCTTCCAGAGCACTGAGAAACATATCGACAAAATGAGGTCCATCAAACTGAAAAAATTGGATAGAGATAGATTGCAATATAATGAGGGTACAGCTTATCCCCCACCCCCTCCATCGCAGACTAAATCTAGTATGCAAGTAGACCATAATAGATATGATAATCAAGGAGATTGCAGTGCAAACAAAGTAGTCCAATATGGCAACCATATGCAAGAGTCCCCTCCTGCCCTCCAATGCGGTTCTAATGAACAATTAAACAATGATCAAGTGAGAAGGAGTGAGAGAATAAAAGAAAGAAATAATGTAGCAAGAGGAGGGCCAGTCAATAATGGTGGGTCGGCCAACAACAACAATAATAATTAGTTTTTTTCGAGGAAGAATCAGAGGGGACAATGGAACAAGAAAAAGAACCGGAACAACAGGAGATGATTACTGACCAAGGACAATCAAATGGGCTGAGACTGATTAGAAATAAGAAGGGAGATTTTACGATATATAATTATTCCTCCTTCCAAGTCTCAGAACATATGGCCGATACTCTATCCAAGGGTTTGACTTTTGTTCCAGCCTGTAAAATGGACATAGCAAGGACTATATGTGATTTGAAATTATTCACAAGAAAGCTCAATTTAAAATCATTGTTGGGTAATCAATCATCACATTTCACAGAATTTAAAGTTCCTAGTTGTTATAACCCTCCTTTGCAAAATTCTCTAGTTATGTTTGAAAAATTTTGTGAATTAGATCTCAGGAGATTAAGTAAGAAGGCAACTAATCACATGCATAATTTAAATCACGAGGAAAGGGAAGATTTAGAATCTTTGATGTCTGCAAATATCAGGATTATGAATCCTGATAAAGGAGGAGGTCTGGTTTTCATGGATATGCCAGACTATGAAAACCTTATTAGTAATATTTTACAGGGACATGCATATACGATAGCCTCATTAAATGAATATAATAAAGCTAATTGTTTTATAAAAAGCTTTTTCAACGAATTATTCATAGAGGCAAGGATAGATCTGCATACATTGAATTACTTAACCATCCTAGCTCCTCGAATACCATATATGTTTGGAGTACCCAAGATACATAAGAACCTTCAGAATCTACCTCTTAGACCTATAGTGGACGGTAGAAATTCGTCCACTTATGCATGTGCGAAATTTGTCGATTCCATTCTGAAAAGGTATGTAATGCAGGAGGAATGGATTCTGAAGGATTCTTGGGCATTCCCTTTTCAGTCTTAACACCCTGCCTTATGTAGAACAATTTAATTTTGTTACAATAGACATCAGAGATTTATACACCAGCGTCCCCCATCATTTGGGAATAGAATGGGTAGTAGCTAGAATGCGGAGTTTGAATGCACCTATAGCAGAGATCACATTAGTGCAAGAAATGTTAGATATAATATTATCGTATAACTTTATATTGTTTAACAAACAATATTATAAACAAAACGAGGGAGTAGGTATGGGTTTGCCTTGTGGTTCTAGCTATGCTAATTTGGTTTTGTCCCATTGGGAGAGCACATATGTTTTTACAGATAACCGGTTTTAAAATGTTGTTAAGTATTATGGGAGATTTATCAATGACATTTTTTTGGTTATCGAAGGGTGTTCAAACATGGCTAGGGATTTGGTTGATATAATGAACAGTACAACCAATTTTTTTACAGTTGACTTATTCCTTCCACACAAAGGTTATGGTATTTTTAGATGTTCAAGTAATAAAAAATGTGGAGGAGAAGCGATATGAAGCTACCTTTTATAGAAAGCCAATGTATTCAAACAAGTTTTTACTTTCCAAGTGCCCACCCTATATATCAAAAACGATCGTTCTTGAAAGGCCAATTAGGGCAGCAAGAATGATTTCCACGAATGAAAAATTCAATGAGGAATGTTTGGTTTGGAAGGGAATGTTCCTAAATAGAGCTTACCCGAGAGAAATGATAGAAGAACTCATACAGGAAGTATCCATGAAAAGAATAAATGGTATTTATGAACCTATATTAGGTATAAAAACAAATAATGGATCAGATCAGGACGGATGTATAGTACATCGAAAGTCTAATCAAGACATTCCAAGAGTTTTGTGCAATCAATTTTATTTGGCATGTATTATGAGTTTCTCATCTAATCACATAGATGTAAAGGAAATCATTCAAAAGAATTGGGCATTATTAATGGATGATATGATTTTGGGTTTGGAAACTGGATTCATGCCAAAAGTAATATGGAGAAAGGGTAGGAGTTATAAGGATTTGTTTTACTATAAAAGTATAACAATTAATCGTAACTCTGGCATGAAACAATGTGGCTCTTGTCCATATTGTTATATAATAGATGAAGGGAGCAAAATATCGCTAAATGGTTCACAAATCGCAATAAAGGGTAAGTTTAATTGTAACACCAGAGGAGTAGTCTATGTGGCAAAATGCCAAGCATGTCCTTGCTTTTATATAGGAAAAACAGACAGAAGATTAAAAGATAGAATAGTTGAACATCTTAGAAGAATTAAAAATAAGAAGGAGGACAATGCTTTGGCAACACATATAGCAACCTACCGGATCATAAGTTTAAATTTAAAGTGATACAGCAGGTCCAACAAGACGATAGAGGGGGGCCACACAATTTACAGTTGGAAAAGATGGAATTAATGTGGCAATTAAGGCTCAATGCATTTGTGAAACCAGGACTGAATGAAAAATGTTCTATTATGTGTTTATTGAAGTTAAAAAGTCTAGAAAGATAAAATAATCTATGGTGAATAAAGATCTGTGACAGTAGGTTTTGTTTATAAGATCAAATAACAAATATTAAATATTAAATATCAAAACAAAATATAATATTAAAATTATAAAGATAGACTAAAGTACAAAAACCTTATACATGTATTACATTATTGGTGCTTTTTATAGCACTGCCTTACAGTATTTTTAGTGGTACAATAAGGATTCATATTGGATTTTTGGAAGCATAAGTAGGTTTAATATACATACAATACATATTTGTTAATATTATTATTATTCATTTTTTAATATTATTTTTTAATAATATTTTTGAATAATATTACTATATTATCACAATATTTTATTATTTTTGGTGTTTAATGTGTATAGATGATGATAGAATTACATATATATATATATATATATATATATATATATATATATATATATATATATATATATTTTTATGTAAATCATGAAATCTATCATTATATATATGCATCACATGTATTAATATGTGTGTATCGATTGCAGTCTTCATTTGAGTGGAGATGTCCCTTTAAAAGGGACGTGATGTGTTTTTAAAGGATTTTGGTGCAATTTTTAAATTGAATAGGTATAAATGCAACTGTTTGAATTTTTAAATGTGATTTCATTTCTGAAGAAGTCCTTCACTTGAAAAGGATGAAAAAGTATGTTCACAATTTTTAGCATTTAAATTAGTAATAAACGGCATTCCTGCATCTCTGGCCGTGGTTTTTCTTCATTGAATTACATTTAGCTGCCGTGGATCACCCCCTGCCCTTGCCTTCACTTTTCATAATGATTCCCCTCCCATTGTCAAGCATGCATCCAGCAGCCTGCTTTCTTGTTTTGTACTTTCCCAACCCAGGATTGTGTTGCGAAATGTGTTCTATAGCTGATCTACTGCAGGTTTGCTTTGCTCTGCGGTGACAGTTCTCTTTTCTTTGCAATCTGGCACCTCACCTATCCTGTTCTGCAGGTTGCTACTATCAGCCTTGTTAGCTACCGTCAATGGCCCACTGTGAGTTAATAGGTGTTAATTACTCAGTTGTACTCCAATTACCCTACTGCGGCATTTCCTTATTGTCTTCCCGTAACCTTCCTGTTTCAGCTGTGGTGCGCGCCGCGCGCAGCCGTTTACTGGGTTTCAAGCGCATTGTCATCCACGTACACATGCACTTTCGGTCACCATGTGTGTTCTCAGCTAAGCAAAGCTATGGCTACATGTTTGGTTATATTATGCTTGTTTATATGTATGTATTTATTTGCGTGTGCATTTATGCATGTTTGTATGTGTGTACATATGTATTTATGCTTTAGTTTAACTAGGTAGGTGGATTGGTTTGAGGACACTTTTCTGACATAATCCAATCTGCAGTAAACAACCACCAAATATCAAAGAAATGTACTATAGAGGTGAAAAATGAAAACACGTCTAGAGCAGGGAGAAAAATGCCCTGGTAAGAAAAATATTTCAAAACAGTAAAATAACAAAGCAAGAGCAAGAACAAGTAACAGATAAACAAGCATAAATTTGGTGTGCTCCCTGCAGCTTCTCCTGTATGTGCTTTCCAATTCATAATCCATGACACAGTCTGACAGCAGTACTTCTAAAATAATATTTTCTAGTTCATTTTCCAGATCATGCATCTGCTCAGCTTGTCTCTGGGTTTGCCATTGTAAGCTATTTATTATTTGCGCATGCCTAGATAAAATATTTCAGCTTTCTGCATGTGTCATTGTAAACTCTTCAATCTTTCCCCTTTGATTTCTTGTCATTGCTATCCCAGCCATGCTTGCAGTCCTTTAGTTTTCTGAATAACCCCATTCAGTGTCTCCAACATGTTTAAATGTTTCTGAAGCTTTTTAATCCTAGGAGATAACCTATAATCCTAGGACACCTTTATCTACAAAATCCTAGTTTTGTTTTACTGATTGTGTGTGTGTGTGTGTGTGTGTGTGTGTGTGTGTGTGTGTGTGTGTGTGTGTGTGTGTGTGTGTGTGTGTGTGTGTGTGTTTATGTGTGTGTGTATCTATCTATCTATAGCTATCTATCTATCTATCTATCTATCTATCTATCTATCTATCTAAGCTACACACACTCACACGTGTGTGTGTGTGTGTGTGTGTGTGTGTATATATATATATATATATATATATATATATATATATATATATATAGATAGATAGATATATCACAACTAAAGCTATGAAAATGTATTCTTGTGAAGGTGTAATCCAAACAGATGGTTCAGCTAAATCAATCTTGAGATGAGGCAGACAGCATTCTTGTTGGATGACAACTGATCCTGTAAAAGTCTTTGTCACAAGCTTTGCACATCTGCATATAAAGTGATATGGTTTACCTTAAACTGTATAATGGTTTACAACAGTGACTAGTATTTACCTTGGTTACTAGACAGAAAGACTAATTTTGCTAACTTTAACAAAAATGTGTAATGGTACAATCACAACTTCTGTATGGAATCTTCCCACAATCGGATTTTAAAACACATTACTAGGTTTCAGCCCTTACACTCATCTTATCTTCAGTGTCACTGGATTGCTTTCCGTGACTTTCATCAGCCAATGCCGGGTTTCAGCCAACTGCCTATTATTAACTGACTTGTCATCACACAGCTCAGTGACTTCTGAACTGAAATGCATGGCTCATGTTTCACCCATGCTTCATAACAAAAATATTACAATAATTTTCAGGTTGTAGGCTAAATACAACACTCGCAATTGCTATTAGCACATGTGAATATCACTGCATGGCTTGTAACAATAGTAAATCAGTACCTAAAGCAGTTGTCTCATGCAGGTATGCAGTTAGAGCAGTGAAAGAACTTCCTGCATTCTGGATGTGGATTTTGCAGCCAAAGATGGTGCGAGGCTCTGCTTAACTAAAATTTCATCATCAAAGGTCTCCAAGCACATTGTAAATGTGAAATATACCAACAATTTAGGAATCATTTGCACTTATATAACTAGATATCCATGTCAGGTATGCAAAGTACATATTGTAATTAAATAAAATGCTTTACAACATACTGAATGGGTCCCTATTGGTCTTAATCTAGTTATTATTAGTCATCTACAGATTTAAATGTGGTTCACAGTACTGCTCAGGTTTTGCTCATAGGGTGAACTACATTTACTTTCTTGAATTGTTATGACTGGGTCTAAGATTGTAACCTGCTTGTTCTGAGTTTGAGACACAGATATGGAGAAATTCATCTCAAGAATGAAGCTTGCGTGGTGACTCTTGATGTCCATGTTGAGAACACATAACAACTGAGTTATTTACAGAAAAAATGTAAAGGGATACCAAGTGTTTTACATCTTTGAAAAGTGTAACTTAATTACTACTGCTACACAGACAGAGTCAACCACAGAAAAGTGGTGGGTAGTGTAAACAGCTTCAAAAGCTGTCAAACACTTCAGACTTTTATGGGCAGGGCAGCTGAATGAAGAGCTCTCACTCTTCTGTGGTGGGGCGGGGCAGCTGAGTGAACAGCTCTCACTCTTCTGTGGTGGGGCAGGGCAGCTGAATGAAGACCTCTCACTCTTCTGTGGTGGGGTGGGGCAGCTGAATTTAGTGCACTCACTCTTCTATGGTGGCTACTGAATGTGCAAGACTAGAGCTTAACAATGGTAAGGGGTATTTAATAAAATATTGTTAAACACATCCCTGACTTCAGAAGAGCTAGTTATGTACCTTTCTGACATCAGAAAGGTGCTTAGCAATCCCTAAACCTGTCTTTTTTTCAATATTTCAGAATAGTCATGGAGATCGATGCACTACAATGTGGTTTTGATCAACAACTGAGTCATAATGTTTAGTCTTATATATCTGCATGTGTCCGTCTCTTAAGAACTAGTGATACGTCTCTATCTCTACAAATATAATTGTTCTGTAACTTTGGAATAAGGTTGTATTCTGCTGCATAATAGATAGGTGTGAAGAATAAATCATGGTGGACAACGTTCTTTCATACAGGTCATGATAAGAATAATGGCAGACTGAACACAAATGAGTGTCCACAACTGTAACAATTATAACTGAATATATGGACTTTCAGTGTCATATAATGATTTAGTATAGGGAGAAAGTATATGCTGGCAGAATGAGGAGTTTCATACGTGAAGTTAACAAACATTTTTTTTTCATTTCAGGTGTTGGGCAGTGTTGGAATGAATGCCATTATTTATCTATCTATTGACATTTGATTACTGGGAAAGTTTGAGTGGGTAGGAGGCTATTTTCTGTGGAGGTTCAGCTTGAAAAGCACCAACGAATTACCAAACATTTTAATAATAATAATTTTACAGTCTTTAAAAATGATCTAAAAAATAAATGCCATTTTAAATAATTATACCAAATTAGACATAATCTGAAAACATTGGTTAAGAGTAGATACAAGTTATATGACAATGATTTAATAGTTAAATAAATTGTAGCCAGTTTATAGAGAAATTAAAGGTAAGTTAGTATAACACAAACAGGAATTGCAATACAAAGTGAGAGAAAAGCAGGCTTATGGAGTCCTTAGAGAGAAAGCCAGGGGAGAGAAATTGATAGAAATAAAGAAATGAGTGAAGAAGGGAAAGGAAAGAGATGTAAGGTATGAACAGGTATTTGTCCACATTTAGAAATATAGTTTATCCTGGTGCTGAGCAAGAAGCTTTTGACTAGAAAGTCTTTCAGAATGTTTTTGAAGGATGGGAGGGAGGGTATTGACCTGATGGACAGAGATAAGGAGTTCAAGGCCTTAGTAACATGGTATGAGTATGGACAATGCCCAGCAGATTTGATAGGTTTGTGGACAGACTGGAGCTTTTGGACATTGGATTGTAATGACCAGCATTAGTTTCACTGTGATGGGATTTCATATGTACACAGAAATGTATGCTGGGTATGGGAATGAACATTCCTTTTTTTAGTGATTATATGCACAGTAACGTTGTACTTGCACAGAAACAACAGTGGCATGGACTCCACTCAGTGATATTACATGCTTCTTACTAAACCATCCAGAAACAGACTTGCTCTTCGAACCCCCCCCCCCCCCCCATGGTTACATTTCCTCTCTGGGTCATACAGAAAGGGGTTCCATGTGATATGATGAAACCTTCAAGTCCATGATTAGGAACTGGAGCTGCTCCTCTTCTTCACTTCAATACAGAAAGTAGCACATGGCATATTTGCAAAAATCTGTAAAGTATTGCAGGCTTTCCTTGCCAATGCCTCTTGAATGTACACATTTTCAGATTAACAGAATGATCTTATGCCAGTATGTGGATAAAGTGGTTACACAGACAAAAACATGGAACTGGCATTGTTTTTAGTTATGCTGTTTTTTATCATGGATTACTTGTTTCATATAAATAATATTTTAAAATACCATTTATTTTAAGCTGAAAAGACAGTATGACAAATCATGTAATCTTCACCCCATGCTACGCCATTAATGGTGAAGGTCTGCTGACTTTTTTCTTGGCTTTATTATGCAAATCCACAATGTTTCCTGGTCTGTCTTTTGGAGACTCTTGAAAGAAGTTTTGCAGCAGCATCCCAAGGATTTCTGAACAAGTAAATATTACCCGAATAAATCATTTTTAACTTTGCCAGGAACTGTAGTGAATGAGATTTCTCCTGTGCAATTTTAGTGTAACCCACAAACCACAAAAATGCCTTTCTGTGGTCTGAGTCCCATAACTCATGTCCAGATATATGTAAGCTGTTAGATAGCATTATTGAGTCTGATAGGTTGATTTTTTTTAGTCTAGTTGGCTCTTAGCACCGTTGAGTTTGATGGTTGATTTTTTAGTCTAGCTGACTCTTAGCACTGTTGCGTCTGATAGGCTGATTTTTGTATAGCTGGCTCCAAGTTTTTATCCCAATCTAGTTGTGTGGTAAAGTTATACAAAACCTTGTCCCAACTATTTTTTGTATATGTGCATGTGTGCATGTGTGTGTGTGGTAGAGGAAGTTGGAGGGCAAAAGAAACACTATATAATATGCATGTGTGTAGTGGAATCTCTGTTGATGAAATGCTTTTGAAAGAAATATTCTCTATACTTTAGATTTTCCATTTGTATTGTGCTAATATTAAAGCAAACATGATTTGGGTATGTAATACACATGGATTCCTCTCTGGCGTATCATCCGTGCCTCAGAAACAACGTATAGGTAAGTGAGCACTGACATAACATTGTTGAACAGCATAATTTATGTAGTGCCAGCTGTCTTGCAGACAGGCATTATATATGATGCTACAGATGATCCACATGTTTTGGATAATATAACATCAAACATTAACATGTCATTCAGAAAACCATTTTTATTAAATAAAGCAGCAACATTTTAATATGCAATTATACTACCCGAATCAATAACAAAAGGGAAGAACAAGAAATGGGAAATATTTGTGAGTGAATGGATCCTATTCATTATCTAACAAAATCAAACAACACCAGACATGAAGAGAAGTAATGGAAGTATTAATTGATAGCTAATGCTCAGTCAATTTCCTGTTTCAGCAGTATGTAGGGGCAGAGAAATCAGCCAGCCATTTTACTAGTGTTCTTTTCTATAGTATTTGAGAGACAGCAAGTTGTCCAGCAGTAAAACCTGAAAATTAGCAAACAAAACTTTTAGAAAGTATTACTGAAATGGATAAATATTTAAAAGCAAAGCATGATATAGATCATATGTATGTTATGTTCCCTCAAGAATCTATAAATACATTTTAAGAGCTGCTTTAAATGCATTTCATATGGTCTCTTCTTAACCCAGCAAGTCAGACAGTGGACAAGAGCTTTGCTCCTGGTATTTGTAACCTATTTAACGCATAAAAACTTTTAACTTTCCAAGTTATCCCTTAGTCTGAATTAGTCAAAACAGCAGTTATAAAATGATATAGTTTGGCAACAGTCTAATAACTGATCTAGCCACAAAAGCAAAGCAAAAAAAAAAAAACAACAACTTAAATGCCATCTTAGACTGTTCTGCATATAGATACCATGACAAGTCAAAAAGCAATTATTCACAAGGAGACTGTATGAGCTAAAATCATAAAAAAAATGCATCTACAGAAAATGTGGGTAAAATCACTGAAAACTTTATACCGTTTTTGCAGGACTCCACACATGATAGAAGACTGTGACCCCACATCCTTTGATTTAGGTATACATTAACTCAACAGTCACATAGTACAAAGGAAAAGAGAAAGCACCTGATAGACATGAAACATGGTTTGCATAAATGTAGTCTTGGAGCAGAGATGATATGCGTGTAAAAATGTCTCCTCTACAGTTGCTCAGTATGAAATTGCGTGATTGTTGGTCGCATGAAGAAAAAAGATGAAACACATAAATCCATATGCTGTTTCACATTGTAAATCATTGCTGGAATGCTTTATAAGTATGTGCTGGCAATGATTCATTTGTTTTGGGAGACTTTTTCCTTCATTGAGTTGGTAGGACACTGGAGTTGGTGTATATTAGCTCAGAGAAAGTGGGAGGCTTGCCTCCCTGAACAAAGTTGATTTTTTCACCCATCTGTATTGTGGGAATTTTTTTTTGTCATTTTGGATTGTCATCATTTGGGAAGTTGGAATTTCATGGTAAAACCATAAAAATAGTGGATTCACAAAAATGAATCACTTCAGTTTTTCCTGTACCATATGTTATAAAATGACATATGTTTCTCCATATGTGATGCTGTATACACAGGCGTGTCAGTCTTCATATCAGAGGGATGTCTAGATTAAACTAGCTGTTTCTGAATTGGATCCCACTTTCTGACATTATTTCCCTATTTCTGCATTGTACACCGGCATTTCCACATTCCAGTGATCAACATTTTTGCATTGTATATTTTCCTGTTTTAGACTTCAACATTGTCATATTCTGTAGCAGTTTTATAATCCACAGTTTATGGTTAGACAATTTCTAAATTCCACATTTTAGTATCCCAACTTTCACTAATGCTCCACCACTTACGATACTCTTATTGTCTAAACTTGCTTTGCTGTTTCATTTTCAAGTACATTGGGTAGATCTTATTACGTACCGCCTTCCCTCTAGTTTTATAGTGCCAGGCTATGAAGAACAGACATGTTCTGTTTAGTAGCACTGGAGGAACCATAAACTACTGTACATCTACCACTCTCAATAGCTGTCTTGTCTAAATCTTACAAACTTACAAAAAGAATAAGAATTTCTGGGATTAGAATAAGGAGATGATCAAATAAAACAATTGTATCTATCTATCTATCTATCTATCTATCTATCTATCTATCTATCTATCTATCTATCTATCTATCATTCTATCTAATGCCAGAATGTTTCCCCATGCCTGTCAGCTACAGAGTACTCTGATGAAACCCGCAGGTAATCGAGCGGGTGAAAGCGCTTAGTATTTGTGGAATTTGTGGAAGCAGTGGTTTAACCTAAATTATTTCGCTGCACCAGCATTAGTATTGACTGTTTTTAGCTTTCAAGAACATCAAACATACAGAGCAAAACATTAACATGATTTTACAGGCACCATCTGAGTTGGAACAAGTTCCAAAAGGTTTGAGAATCTTTAAAGATTGTCAGTTAAAAAAAAAATAAAACTGGACAAACACATTAAAAAAAAAAGCTATGCTATTTGAACATAACAAACATAGGATGGACAATAAAAAAGGAGATGGGATGGATTGTTTTGAGGAGGGAGGAACAAATACAAGAGAAAAAACTAATAGAGACAGTAATGACTATGTTCACAAAAGGCATTACCAACATTTTAAAGAAATTAAAATATCTGTACAGCAACAAGACAAAAAAAAACGCTCGAGGGATGAGAAGACAATTTTTGAAGAGGGCAATGTACAAACAACTTTTATGTTCATAACCCTGACTCTGAAAGTATGAATCTAATTTTATGCAACATTATTAATAGTGGTGGCTTTAACATCTATAATTACAGTGATGAATGAATGAATGAAAGCAACACACATATTTTTAAGAGAGGTTTCACATTTGTCCCACAAACATAAAAGTGACATAGGCAAAATTCTCATCAACACTTGAAACTATATGTGAGATTGCTTAATTTAAATGAGGATGATGAGAAGAAACTAAAGCCATTACACTTAAAAGATCTAGTACTTAATTAAAGAAAAATTAACACTGAAGGACAATTTGATGAAAACTGAAAAGGCTTTGTCTTCTGAAATATGTTCAAACAGTAAATACAGAATCATGAATGTGCCCCATTTATGCTAACTTAGTTTTAGCACTTTGATTGAACAAGTTTTGTTTTCAGACTCTTCTGGGTGGTATTTTATTTTATATGAGATTTTTTTTTTGGATGACATATTTTGAAGGTGAAGGGTGAGAAGGTGAAAATACAACAATTCATTAATAATTTTTATTAATTTTTTTTAGTTTTTTTTTTTTTACTTTTCAAATAAACCATGACCAATGTGATTACTTTATTAATTAGATTGTATAAAAAATAAGGATAGAATCTAACATTTTTCAGAAAAACTTATTACTCTCATTAATTAGTTATTTACACAGTTCCATCCCCCATTTCAAAAAAAAATTTGGTGAAAGGCCAACTAGTAGGACTTTCTCAGTTAGAATAGGTGAAGACCAGAATTTTTTGGATGAGAGCAAACACTTGCAAGATATGTTTGCTGAAAGAGGTTATCCATCAAATCTTGTAGATTCCCTGACTAAGGAAGTTTTGAGAGACAGGGACACAAAGTACAAACCCATAATTATTAGCGCAAATTCTAAAATATAATAAATATTAATGACACACATGAAAAAGTAATAATAAACAATAGTTAGAACTTAAAGACACATTAGTTTTATACCAATATGAAAGAGATTTTTGAAAGCAGGGCTCAAGGAGACATTACATCTAGAATGAGAAAATGTGGATTTTGCAGAAGTTGTAACAACTATGAAAAATGGAAAAAAAAATGCATAAATAGTGTGAGCAATGTAAAATGGGTTATCTATATATATATATTTCATGTCCAGCATCCATGTAAGACTAACTAAAACAGAAAAAACAGGATAATGGAGCATGAGCATGTTTAGAAAAAGAAAAAAAAAAAAAAAATGCCCACATGCACAGCACCACATGTATTTACTTTTAAAAGATTCATCTTTTTTTTATTGATATAATTTACAACCGGGGGAAAAAAGAAGGGACCTGGATAACTTGTTTAATGTTGGTACACACAGTACTGAACTTGAATGGCCACATTAGCATTGCAAGTATTTTAAAACATAAGTCTACTAGTGTCTAACTAAGAATTTATTATATTTAATTAATTTTTGGAATTAGAGGAGGGATGGGACTTGCATGTACTTTATTATAACTTTTTTTAAACATTTTAAAATTAGAATTTTAAAAATTTTTTTAGTACAACATCAATATTATAATCATCATGTAGTTCTGTATTTATGTGCATAAATATATTTTTATCTATAGCCCCCAAACAAACACTAACTAACAACATTTTATTTTTTTACCTTTTCTCCTTTTGATATTTAATGTTATAGTCAATTTGATATTTATTTTATTTTTTTTTTTTTTTTTTTCATTTTTCTACTCAACTTTTAATTTTTAGACACTAAATGTTTTTTTTTATATACTTACCTATTTATATTATTTAAGTTTTTCTTAAGATGTCAAATAACATGAACATTCTGACTTATTTTACTTTAGTTCGACTTCACACTAATTTACTGTTTTAAATGCATAATTAGATTTTTACATCATTATTTATTTATTTGATTAATAATTGAATTATTGATTACTCAGCTACAGAGTAAAGCTCAATGGCAGATAGATATGCAAATCACCTGTGTTCTAATTCTGTACTTAGTTATTGAATGGCAAGCTTGATCAGAGACAGGGTCAGGTGCATGTCAAAAACAGACATAAATAAAAAAACTTTTCATGTACTATATATATCTGTACTTACAATCAGTATAAGGACAGATAATGGCTGGGGTATTTGTGTAGGTAGATGAGAGCTGTGAAAGGTGGTACAAGCTGCTATAACACAGAAAGTGTGTCATGCCATCTCTGACCTTCCATTTCCTGGCCAGTATGCAAATATGTTTGTTCATGAATTGTTCATTTCTGCAACATACTTTGCATAAAGGAATGAGTCAGTAAAGTATTAATAGTGCTATGTGAATCAGTTTGGGTTATGTCAGCACTGTGGGAGGTGGGTTTCAGAAAAGATCATTACTGCTGGGGACTTAAAAGTTTGAGTGTGTGGCCTATAGTAATGGGTCTTGCTAGAAAAGTGAAAACAATGCAAGAAAAGAGATAGTGACATCTGATGAGTAATATTGTCCACCCTGATTGTGATGAAGGATGAATTATTTGAATGCCTGCAAACTGTAAAGTGCTTTGTGACTCAGAATATGTAAAGTTCCATTCTACAAATAGACATTACAGTCATTTGCTGTTGGTGTCTTACTATGTTTATTGCAGTCATCTGTAGAAATATCTTTTTTTCTCAGTATCATACTCAGATTTTATAAAGTTACACACTTTGTGCTTAGGTTGGACAGCTCCACTATTCTTTTACTTTTTGAAGCTCTTTTATCTCTTGTGTTAGATCTGGTTGTAATCTAGGCAAATAATTTACCAAGACATGACCACCTGATCACAGCTGCCTCATAATCAAAGTTTTCACTGGAATATTGCAATAATAACAGATATAATACCATTGCCTATGCAGGAGACAATTCTCTCCTGTACTTTCTGATGTAGAGGCTTTGTCTCTACCATCAGTTACTAATTATGCTAACTCTAGAATTCTCTAACACAGAAGAAAGGAAATGTAGTATATTTTCACCCTGAAATAGCACAACCTTCAATCTAATCCCTCATACTGAACTATTTAAACTCACCTACTATCTGCCCCATTCCATTAATTCTTGGCTAAACAACATAAGCTGTTCATAAACTCCTCCAAAACAAAAATATGATATCTGAATCACCACAAAAGTTAAAAAAAAAACACTTCTTAGCCATGACTGTGAAATCATTTGTTTGTATGTAGGAATAGGGGCAGCAATCACATTTTAGCTGTGATTCTGAGATTAATTTTGGCATATATATGCAATGTCAGTGAGGCTAGCTTTAAGTCTTGAGTGGGTACTGTTTATTATTTTTGCTTTTTATACCTGTGAAGATTGGAGGAAGATGGGCGAAGGCTGCCAGCCTAGTCAAATAGAATTTAATACATAATTCTATCAACTGTATACATAAATGTAAAATACAGGCTTGTGTTTTTAAATGAAAGAAAACACTGTAAAATGTGAACTTCAAGATTGTTGCAACATTGCCATCTACTGTAAGGAAAACCAAGCCAAGCATTTCAAATGTGTCTTTTGGAAGTTGAAAAGATCTTATGAATCTCTTTGAAGTCGGTTCCAGTGAGTCTGGATGAAGGTTTCACGCCCATTATTTTAAGGTTAAAGTTAAGGGCCAGAATTTATATGTGGAAGGTGCTTTATTGCTCTGGTTTCTGCTAGAGTGTATATGTGAAATGCCTTGTATTGTTGTAGTTTCCTGGGCAGGTGTTAGCTTGCTAAATAATGCAGTTTGTGGCCTGGGAACTCCAGACTAAGTGTCAAGATGATGTAATGTGAATACTGAGAAAACCTAAGTGTCAAAATGATGTATTATGGGAGGGGCTCAGCTGAGCTGTTGGTTAGTGTTTAAAAACTATTGTTCAGTGAGAGACTGGAAGCGGACCATCAACCCAGCACTGCTTATTATGCTCTTTATGTATGTAAGTAGGATTATAGCACTGTGTTTTCTCTTAAGATTAGCTAAAGATTAGAAAGTTAGCTTAAGTGTTTTTCTTTGACATCAGTCCTGTCCTACTGTATTATTTTAAGTTTCTGTGTGATCTCTGAATGCTTAGATATCTCTGTGGTGTAGTAGTATTGTTTTGTGTTTTAATTATTTATTATTAAATATTTAAAAAAAACTTTACCTGTGGCTGGTTTGTACAGAGAAGTAGGCTCTGGAGTACATTGCATATTTATAGAGTTCATTGTAATAGGCCACTCTAAAATAAGCCTTAGACTGGATAGTCACATTACCAATTGGATAATAATATTGCACAGTAATAATTGGACACTCTTTTAAGGGCCTTTTAGTAGCTGATAATATGAGCTGGTGGTGGCAGAAATTACTACCATATATTCTGAGTAAAGAGGCACAGCTGAAGAATCTGTGTCAGCCTTTCCCAGGAGTGTCTGTGAGGTTGTATAAATACTTATCTCAAAGTGTGGGTGTGTGTCAGCTACCTGGGCAGGGACACAAAGCACTGGTTGGACAGAGAGGGTACTGGAGGTTAGCTTGCCAGCTAGGCTGAGATCTGGACCCTATAGCTGTGCCACTGGGGAGTCTTATTGGGGACCTGGTGAGCAATGGAGCTACCAGCCCCAGGCTGACTGTGATCTCTGTGTGCACTTAAGGGAAATTGTACTTTACTGTGTGTATTAGTTATCCTTTTCTCTTCTAGGAGTCGCCCTCTCTGGTGTCAGTGGTAAGGACTGAGGCTCCTTGATTGTTGGGCCAGGGCACGGGTGTCACAATACCTATA
Source organism: Protopterus annectens (assembly GCF_019279795.1). Classification (NCBI taxonomy): domain Eukaryota; kingdom Metazoa; phylum Chordata; order Ceratodontiformes; family Protopteridae; genus Protopterus; species Protopterus annectens. The sequence continues at coordinate 554,056,021 of NC_056741.1, read as the reverse complement.
AGGCAGAAGTGCATCACTTTCTGTTGCTGAGTTTATGTCATTTATGAGACACAGAATGATAAGGTAAGAGCTTGTGAGGTTAGTGAACTAGGATTTAGGTTTATGTCTTTCAATGTAAGTAGTTCTATTGTAGCTAGGAATAGTACTGGAGATAAGTGTGGGTGCAGATATGGTTCGCTTTGGCAGCATTTTATACGTTTAACATGGACTGAGGTAATTTAGGTCTTGGTTATTAGGGACCAATGAAGAGCAGAAATTACCATGTTAAGGGTGGAAGATATATATATATATATATATATATATATATATATATATATATATATATATATATATAGGAGTTAAGGAGTTATAGTTGTGAGAATTTAAAGCAGAATACATTTTTAAAGCTTCTTGAAGTGACTTTGTGAGACCATTTATGAATGGAAATTAATAGGGTCTGGAGAATGAAAAGAATGACTACAAATTTAAGCAGATGATTGCAAATTAGGAGTTGTCATTGAGTCCCACATTGACACAAATGTTCTCCAGGAGGGTTTGACACAGGAAAACAACTGGTGTTAGAGCCATGGACTAAAACTAAATGTCAAGAAATACACAATAGTATTCTTTGGGAAGTCCCTAGTAACTATCATATTGACAACACACTCCTTAGCATTGACCCAGTACTCAGGGACTTAGGGACACGCATAGATGGTAACCTAGCCTTTGACCATCACCTATCTACAGTAGTGAGGAAATCATTCTATGTTCCACAACTTACAAACAAAGATATGGCATCTAAGTCCAAGGAAGTCATTAATCAGACCTATCATTGAGTACATTGGCCCTTTGGTATGTACTTAACCAGGCATATCCAACAATTGGAATGTCCACAGAGGTTTCTCACTAAAAGAATACAGGGCTTAGGTAAAATGTCCTATGGAGACTGCCTCAAGGCTTTATCCCTGTATTCTGTTTCCTATAGGCTTTTAAGGGGATATATATGCCTGACATTCAGGGCATTGTCAGACCCCACTCTGATGGATCTCCTGCATATCCACAAAATAAACAGCACCAGAGTTACCCATTCTAAAAACTTAAACTTTGTCTGTGATATAAATAGGACCTGCTGGAGAGACAGGTATGTATCCCAGAGACTACACCATCTATAGAACAAGCTCCCCATCTATGTGAAGCAGAGTTCCTCCCTAACCCAGTTCAAGTGCAACTTGGACAATTGGATGGGGCACAGGAAATTCATCCCTGGTTTGGGACTTATGTCTCTAATGGACACAGGCAAGCTATAAATGGTTCATCTCCCAGGCCCTAGCTTGTAAATGTTTTATCTCCCAAGCCCCTGCTTACAATTATTAAGGGTATCAGAACTTGTCAAGAGATTTGGGATGCATAACTAGGCTTAAAAGGCCTTTGTGGTCATTAGCCTAGTAAACACCTATGAACTTATGAACTTAAGCACTGTGGTTGAGCAGTATTTAGATTGCTGGATTTTACTACTTTTCATTTTGTGCTATGTAGGCTCACTTAGAAAGTATATCTTTTCTACTGACACACACTCTTTAGCTAAGCTGGATTTTCTGATTTTTGTGTTAGTGTGCTAAGGAAACCCATTGAGGGTTGTGTTGAGTGTTTACAGTATAAGCCATTTGTTTTGTTGTAGGAGTATTTAAAAAATAGATTTAATAGGGAAAATCTATTATGAGTTATGTAGAGTGTGAAGAGGAAGGATATAATTGTAAATGTGGGAGGAACAATTGTATAAAAGTAAGATCTCTGACAGAATCCAGAGATGGGGCAACCTGTGCCCATTGTCAACTTATGGAGCATAAGCACTGTAAATACTGAAAAAAAAAGCACTAACAAGGGGAGGTAAGAGAAGAGCTGACTATAAACAAAACAAGGCAACCAGAGATAATATGTCGCAAGGTTAAGAATTACTATAGAACAGTGGACAGAAGGACAGGAGCTCTCTAAATTGCATAACAAAAAAAAAAAAAAAAAGAAGATACAAAAACAGTTTACTATCTGGTTGTAGTCTTGTAATCTATTTACTGCTCCTGCAAGGAGAAGTCAGTATCATAGTGCAATGTGAAACTTGGAATAAACATTGTAAATGATATATAAATGTCTTAGTGGATTTTGGATACTTTGTTGGAAGTTGTCACAGAGATTTTTAGATGGAGTAAGAATCTTTTTTTGATTTTTCTGGTCTCAGCAGAGCATGGAGAAAATTGATGGGTAGGAGCTAGACGGCACAGGAGAGCTGAAAATTATTTATTTTATTTTGCATTTGTTTACCAAGAAAGTCCTACTTGGAAAGATGGCAATTTTCAGCACAGGCCCAGGGAGAAACACTCCAGATGCATGCCTTTATAATGAGGGAGGGCATGCAGACGCTGCGCAGAAGGCACCCCAGCCAAGAATCGAACCAGACGACATCTTGCTGTGAGGTGACAATGCAACTGCTACACCAACATTCAGACAGATGACCGACATATAGATTATAGAGGGTTGTGGACACAAATTTGTGATCAGAGTGTACTCAATAGGTGAAGTGCATCTGCTGAACTTACCTTTCATTTGATTGTCAAGTAATCAATTGGCTTCTGTTTGGCCGAACACTTTTTTCAAACTGACTTTTGTTATAGATGAAAATGCTGTTTCCTTGGTATTTATATAATTTCAATGAATCCTTTTGACTGAATAACTCTTTTATTAATTTAAGAGTGAGTTTTCTAGTGATGGTAAGATCAATGTGCAAAATCAGTGTGAAGTTTCATGAATTCATTTAGATCACACTCCTATTTAATGTGTTGCAGTCTACTTTGGCACACTGGGATCACTGTGTAAGATTGCTTTTTTTATAATGAAGAGTTTCCCTTTTCCCACTGCTGTGCATCCGTGGAGTTAGTATATGCAAGTAATGGGGGGTATAGTGAGTGAAATCTCCCACATAGTAGGTGCTAGGGTGCTTACAACCTGCAAAAATTCTCATTATAGTTTTGATGCATGGCATTTGAAGAAAAGTTTTTAAACAAGATGAAACTGGCAAAAATTTCTAAAAAACATTTCACACATATCACAGAGTAATATAAATCTGATCCATTGAAACATAAAAATGCATTCCACTAATATCTATAAAGGAAATATACTTTCAATGGTCATTTTCTCCACATGGCAATGTGTTTTTTTATTGAAAGAAATTCTACATATGTAATGTAGATCCCTAGTGTGAGTCTAAACAAGAATATTATATTACATTATATTGCATGGATGTGTGTAATACATATATATGTGGGTCACTGACGTATCAAGCTATGTTCAAAATTTCAATAGGTGACTTGTTACTGAACTAGCTTATGCAGGTTTTAAAACACACAGATGATACGGCTAAGGACAACTGCAAATATGTGGTTACCCATGGATTTGTATATAGTTAAATATACATATATGAATAATATACACAATAAATTCACTAATCAGATTACTAGCAACCTGTGCAGAAAATCTGCTCTACACATTGAAAGGTCTCTCACATACTTCAAAATAACAAAGTGTCATTATCTTAAGAAGTATCAAACAGCAAAAAAAAAAAAAAAAATAGACCAGAACTCCCCACCCATACCTCAACTAAAGCACATTACTAAGTCTGCATGCAATTTACCTAATCGGAAACAATAAGATAAACTGAAACTGTAAAAGATATCCATCTGAAGAAAGTGAATGCATAAACACCACATACAAGAAATGAAGCATTGTAGAAAGAGATAGGAAGTGAATAACATGAAGAAAAAAACTATTCTTACACGCACACACACACACACACACACACACACACACACACACACACACACACACACACACACACACATCCTCCCTCCCTTAAGAGTGATCAAAGAAGTACATTTGGAGATATAGTGCACAAAAGTAAACTACTGCATGCAATACAAATTCATATTATAGTAGAAATAAAGAAACTCAATTAAATAAAGAAAGCAGACATACCATCAGCTAAAACATCTGGAGTGGGCCATAACTGATTACATATATGCTTTTCATTTCATGTGAGTCACCACCAAAGTGATTACTCTTGTAAGCATTGTTACTGTACACAAAGCATATCATCAGCTAAACCAACTTAAAATTATGAGGGACATTACTGCTTGCAAATAAGTGCCTTTAGGTTCATGAAGTTGTCACCAACATGATTATTCTTGTGGGTACTTTTAGGGTACACAAAATACTGAGTTAGGTGACATTTTTGACCATTTTCTTGCTGTCTGTTAATGCTGAAAGTGTTCCCACTTCTGCAGGAGTAAATGACCAAACACTTCCTGCCAGGCTTCTTTTCCTCCCATACAGGACTAGAGTGCTCAGGTGAGTTATCTGAGGAACTGGGCTCTTCAATCAGCATGGTTCTCTTGAGGCAGCATTTTATAATTTCTGGTGATGGCTCTGCATAAGGAGATTTGCATGCAAATTGCTGCTTGTGTTTAGTCATTTGTTAACCTGGCATTGACAAGTATGCATGATTATGTGTGTTTACTAATGCACCTTCCCTATGGCAATTTATGAAAGGTCCATACATTCATTCTCATTTGTGCTGCACCTTTAAGATAGCAGGAATAAAGAAATAAAGTATTACCTGCCATTAAAGTACATGATTACGAAGTATTGTCATTGAACAAATTAATCAAATTAATATGTTAATATGTTATGGTAATCTTCAAATGAAACTGAAAGTGATCACACATGATATTAGTGATGCCTTCACATCCCATGCAGCTTATCTTTAGCAATACACTATTAAAATTGAGTAGAGGTTATGCTTATCACTGATCATATCTTATTAGAAGCTTCCAACCTAGTCTGGCAGATAGAGTAGAGGCTTAAGGTTGTAAGCTATCAAAGCTCACACAAAACTCACACACACACACACACACACACACACACACACACACACACACACACACACACACACACACACACACACACACACACACACACACAAATGTACATACATAAACATACACCATCACACATAAATGTGTAGCAAATGTGATTGCTTACCAGACCTAGTAAATTTAGGTAGCATAATAAAGTGACTTGGGGAGAGACAATGCATAGAGAACTATCCATTTAAGGACCCTAGTGAGGCACACAGCTGAGGCACATAACTTAGCCTGCTGAAGCAAACTTAAAAAGAACACATGGCTGGTATGTGTGAATAGAATGTGAAGTAAAAGAAACTGAAGAAATGAAACTTTGGGAACATGAGATTGCAGTGGACACAGAGAAGACAAAAGAAACCAAGATACAATGGATGGATTCTGACAGCTGTTTGTTAAAAAGGACTGGCTTCTAAATATCTACATCATGTTGAAAGTCACATATCTGGACGTGGTAGGAAAAAAAAAACAGGTCAAGCTACAAGAAACAGTCTTGAGAAAGAATGAACGTTTGTTGCTTTTTAAGAGTAAATCTGTAAGTAAAAAAATAAGTATTTTTTTTGGAAAGACAACATATAAACTATCCTTTATTTTAACAATTGTGAAAGGCCAGTTCAGTCTTGAAAATTTTAAACCATCTTTACCTTTCAGAACAGGATGTTGTTTGTTATTTTACTGCCTTAAAACATAGCTATTCTCCCGTTGTTGTAGGTAGGTGACAAAACATACCCCAACCACACCTTAAATGTATATGAGTATTTGTATTTGCACACATTGAGAATGCTTTTCAAGCAACATATAGTCTTGAGATGAAATGTAAGAAATGCAACAAGTTTAAAGGAAAAGCCTACTCAAAAATTAAATAAATGCTTTTCCTAATATCTTTCATGTATTCACCTTCTGTGCAGTCCTAATACCTCATCATCAGTCTATCAGTTTTAATTTTGTACTTTCTTACACCTTAAAATGACATGAATGGGGACTGACAAATTAGCATACATTTGTTTTTCATTTTTTTCTTTATTCCACAATGTTCTCTGTATCTCCTTAATATGCTCAAATGTGCATTCAGTAATTCAGTTAGCTTTGTTTTTGCATTCACTTGTAATGCCAATGCTGTCAGTCACTCCTTAAATTGTTTCGTTTTTTTTTTCTTTTTTACTGAATTACTCTCATAATTACTAACTATTCACCACTAAAATCTTTTCATTGTGCATTTAAATATTATTGCAGCAAATGCAGCTTTTGGTAGGTTTTCATGGTTGAAGTGTAACATGTTTGTATAACCATTTTCTATCTTACTGCGATATCAGGTATAGCAGTTCTGGTTCAGTTATCTGTGACTGACAGTTGACACTTCAAAGACCTGCTATGGCATTTTGAAATGACTTCTAGTATTCTGTACTGTTCTTAATTTTCTTTAATATATGAGTCGCAGCAATACATCAATGGACAAAATGAGTATACTTAGTAATTTATTTATGTAATGTTGCAGTGTAACTGACTTGCAGTATGACTGACTCCTGCTCTCTATCATCCAAGTGAGTTTTACTTTAGCTGTAAACATGATTGCTAGCACTTTTCTGACTGCAGCAAAACACACACTTGTGATATAATATTGTAAGCAGTGAGTTAACAGTGGAAAGCACAAGAATGCAGTCTCCCTTGTCATGAAGACTGGAACCAATTCCTTTTAAATTATTTGCAAGAAATGAAAAGAAAACCTGTTGTGGACCTTCATTAACTGTGGCACAAAACAGAAACATGAAGATGCTGTATTTGAAAAGTATTGATGCCTTCTAGTGCCCTAAGCTACATCTAGTTGATATTATGGGGATGAAAAATAACTGTGAGATAAGGTTAATTACACTGGAGAATGCAGATGTCCTTTAGTTAAAGACCCAACGCAATCTGATGGTGCCTTTTTTCAAGTTAGCAGATAATACTTTCTACACAATCCACGTCTCTCATAATCTAATCAAGAAACAAACTACAAGTTCAGAAAGTGTCCATCTTGGTAATGGAAAAGCTGAGAAGGAACTGACTTCCAGACAGAAATGTGTAACTGGCAATGGATATAATGCTTACTGGATCCCCAACATAAATTCTCTGAAATTAGTGTCAGTACAAGCTAACAGGTTTTATATGACAAACAATGCTATTGTTGTTCCTGCAAAAAAAAAAAAAAATAATAATTCAATACTGAGAACTGATTGTCATTTTTGTAAACTAAAAGTAGGAAAAACAACTTTATAGCTAAACTTTGAGAAGTTATAGCTTGAAAAAATGTGTAAAATGGAATGAATGTGAATGTACATAACTAAATTTGTTCTTATGTTTAAAGAAAGGTGAAAAGACAATCCTACAAATGTATATGCTTTCCTAAACTTTAATGTAAAATAAAAATGCAGTTGTACGCCTTATTGTTTCAAATGTGAGTTTATGAGAATGAAAATTTCATAGTATCAGAATTGTAAAAGCGAAAACAACATTGCTGATAATTTAAAGTTGTTTAGGAATTTATCCAGACAGGTTTACCTTTACTTTATCAGCCCACAGTTCATTGAATGTCATGTCTAAACCCCAAAATCTAAGACTGCACAGTTGACATCCAAAGGAGTGTAAGACAAGAGTACTGAATATAATTTCCTGTTTTTTATAATGCCTTGTACAAAGTGCTCTTTGTAGTGACAGTGACTTGCAAGTGGAAAGCTGTCCAGAAGGAAATTAAAGAAAACCATGGAGCAACAAAAAAGCATGTGATTTTTGACACTCATAGGTGCAACTTATACTATTTCACAAGGGGGTTATGGGGTTATGTCCTCTACACTCCAACAAGGGAGCTGCACCCTCTGTATCCCTATTTTATATATATATATATATATATATATATATATATATATATATATATATATATATATATCTTACTGGGAATGCTCCTGCTCTCACCCCACCTGACTCCCTTGTACTTCACCCCATTTTCCCTATCTGTCAACTCAATTCCCATTCTTTCATCTCAATTATAACACTGATCTCCACTATTTCGTATCTACCTTTTCTCCTTATATGTCTTCACTCCTTACTATTCCTTACATATTCTTGCCTCGCTAGACTTATAACCCTTAATTGCCTTTTTTTATCTAAAGTTTTTAAAAATGGCTTGTGAAGCTCATTGCCTCTACTGGTTTTAGACCATGTATAATCTACTTGCATTGTAGATGCTACCTTTGCTCACCCTGTAGAGCATGTCACACCATGATTTGTTTTTTATAGAGGTTTTTTTTTTTTTTTTACTTTCATTGCATACTGTAATTTCTTAAACTATGTAACAACTTATGGTATATATTTAATTTTCATTTTTGGTGAACAAAACAGATGGTTGACAGTTGTGCGAGAACTCACAATCCCATGGGTTGCGGCATATGCTGCTTAACCATAACAGATTAAAGGAAGCAAAGAATGATTGTGCTAGAACAGGGGCGAATTCAGAAAGTGTAAGGGTTAAACAAGAAACTATTTACTGTGCTTCTTTAAGGCTGAGAAAAAAGAATGAATATCTAATGACCAACTAAGACCAGATTTTCAGTTACACTTCAGGGACAAAGCTATAACATCACTACAAGCAGTAACTTGTAAATTGAATACTTCAGATGAGATGTTAAAGAGAGCTCCTCTCTTTTCAATTTCTCCAAGTCTTTTGGGTTTCTAATACCATGATGGGAATGGACCTCATTCCAAAGTCAAAATAAGATTAAAGTTCATGAAATTAGTATTGTTTCAATCTTTGATGCTAGACAGAAGTGTTCTTTGCAGCACCCACAATAGGCCCAGTATTGGTTCTTTCTACAATTCATATAGAGTTACATGTATTGGTAATATATCTAAGTACGACTTTAAATTCTTTTTTACAAGACCTGTTGCTCATACTGCTACTGGAATTGTCTGGGTATCCTTCTTCCACATTACCTTCATTTCCAGTGGTGGCTGGTGATTTCAAATCAAAGGGGGGCTGCAGGAGACAGCTGAATGGGTGGGGCCAATGGGAAGGGATGTGGTCAACTAGAAAGGGGAGGGGCTATGCTCAAAACCACAAAAACTGGAACTTTAATTAAATACGCTGCCCTGGGTGCCAAACCATCATTATGAGAGTCCAATCAAGACAATGTGAAGTGTAGAAAAATATTTCAATGCATTAGCTGCATGACAGTTTATTTAATATCTAGATGGAAACAAAAAGGCTGTGAGGCACGAAAAAATAAATTACTTTTTAAATACATTACTGGAATGTCAGTCAAAATCAAGTACAAGAAAAACAAGCAGCACTCAACTCAAACCACTTCTCTTTGCACTGCAGTTCTAATTATAATTTATATTCAGCTTTATTAAAGTACCAAGTAACATGCTGAAAGTAACAATCTCTGTGATACCCCACTTGTAAAAATGTTTCTTATCCAAAAAAGACCTGCTGCCTGACAACAACTACCTACTTGTTTCATGGGGAAAACATGATCAAAGTAAAAAATGAAAAGCAAACAAGAAACAAGCTCAACATACATTGCTTAAAGGATTACTGTACAGGTAATGGACCACACATGATAGATTGGCATTCTGTTTGGTTTACAGGTAAAGCCTGCAAAGATGACTGCAAGTCTCCAACAAATGTAATGAGCTTCTTAAAATATTGTAATTCTGTCCTTTATTACAAATACTGTCATGTGCATTTCGATACCCAATGCTTATACATTATCTAGTTATGCAAGTGTTCTCTACATGGCAACAGAAAGGCTTTCACTGTTGGCAATTCTTTAACAGTATGCTTATTAAAGCTTACTTGCATCTTACAATCTCAGACAAGCTTACCTGATGGTCATTAAAGCATTGCTACTTAAACACAGAGCAACAGGCACTTTCTGAGTAATAATAAGCATAAATCAACAGTATAAAAATATGACAAACCAGAACATTCTGCAAAATCAAGGACAGAATAAAAGTAGTACTTGTGTCTACCTTGGATGGGGGGATACTCTGCACATTTACACTGCATAACTGCTCCTTGCCTTGTTGGACACATCCAGAGTCACACTACATGGGGCAGTAGGGTGCAACAAGTATGTCACAATTTGAAATGCCTGTGGCTGACTGTGATGGCCCTGACACAGTTATCATACCTCTCAACCTCAGAGCAAGAAATCTGGACAAAGCCATACATAGAAGTGGGACAAGGCCCCAAAATAAGGACAATTTTAAGCATTGCTCTTGTAAACTTAGAAAGGTAATAGAGTAGTAGGTCTTGCATTAGTATGGATTTCTGAAGGGTATAAAATCTAAAACACAAATGTCTGTCATTATTTTCTAACTTCAGTCTTTAATGATTTGCTACTAATTTGCCAAAAAAAAAACATAATTTTATGAAAAATAGACCAAAAATGTGATGCAAAAATATAAAATAGCCACACAATACAGCTAGAAACCTGTCAAACAAGGGACACTTTTTTAATATTAGTACTGCTAACTTGAGCAGCTAACAAAAATAAAATAATCTACATGCATTTCTGAAATAAAAGTAATCTATAACTCTGATTATTACAGTTATTTCTTAATTGTAAACCCTCCACGTTTTCTTCCAAAATTGCCATTTTGCGGTGGGATTATTAGGGGAAGAGCAATATTTTGAGCCAAAATCGGGAACAGTTGAGAGGTTTGGATATGCCTAATTCTTTAAAGCAATTTATTTGCATGTACCTCTTAACCTGTTAATGCAGGAAATCTGTGCAAGGCCAAATATAAACAGTACAAAAAATTGTATAAACTGCGACAGTTGATAGAATAACAGGTTTTGCTTTAGCATGCATTTTTCTGAAGGTTATAAAGTCTGAAACTCAGTGTCTGTCATCATTTAGTGACTTAATTCTTAAATTATTTGCCAGAAAACCACACAATTAATGAGGAACAAACCAAAAATAAGAAGCAAAAATATATTCATTCTGTGAAAATCTGGACAGTTGAGAGGTATAGTTCAGCCAGGGCTGTCTTTGAGTTTGCTGCCCTTCCCCCTCACAAAATCATGGTTGAAAGGAGCCTCCCCCCTTCAGCTATTCCAATGAACCATTACTTGGCTATTTCACCCCATTTACCATAAACACTAATGTGCATACTGCTTTACTTCTACGATGATTTGGACTTCATTTGAAAGTTTTATTTTGCATTTTACAGCACAAACACTAAGACATCTGCTAAACAAAGCAATGCAATCTCACAATGAAAACAGACTTAGCATTAAAACTTATCTGCCCTTGAAACTCACATTCATTGAAACAGCATTGAAACCCACATTCAAAGAAAATACATTTTGCCAGTGGCAGATAAAGATTAACTTTGGGCTGTTTTCAAATCATAGACCCCTTGCACATGAAACATACATGTGGTCCTTGACACACCTTTCTGATTTTATTAAATTATATTCCTTGTACAATATAGTACAGTTGTAGAGGGCGTTTTAAATTTGTTTTGAACATTTTTTCAGTAAACAATGAAACAAAATGCATGCACCAATAATGACAAAACTGCCCAATTCAGAACAGTTTTCCAGTTAACAATGAAAAAAAAATGCATGCACCAATAACGACAAAACTGCCCAATTCATAACATTTCTATCATAAAAGTCTACTCAAACTTCTACAATCCACCAGCAGCAGTAAATATGCACAATCTCTGAAGAAGTAAAAGTCATCTAAATAATTCCACATATCTGTAACTAATGAAGAGGTTGCTGCAAGCAAACAACTTTATATTTCATTGTTTCATCTACAGATAAGTGTCTGTTGCCCTTGAGGAATAAATTGCCTGTGTTTCATTAAAAAACGATAAGCTAGTAATATTGCAATATGGAATGGATGGCAAACTGATAACAGGTTCAAATTGTAGCTTGCTACAGATCCCCCACCATACCCCAAGATTCTCACTACACCTTTCTAAACATACTGCAAAATATTAAAATAGAACCAAACACCCTAATACTGGGTGATTTTAACTACCCTGCCATTAACTGGGAAAACTACTCATGTACCAACACCTTTGCCCAATGGTTCTTGGAATTCATAAATTCCAATGCCTTGGATCAACTAATCCATAATCCCACCAGGGGCTCCAGTATCCTAGACCTGGTCATTACCAACATGGGAAATCGATGCTCCACACTTATGGTCACCCCTCATTAGTCAGGTCTGACCATAAGCTAATCACCCTTAACATCCACATCCCGCCCCCACCCCCCAGTAAGGAAACCTCCATAAAAAACTTCTCCAAAGCCAACTTCATGCTACTCAAGTCAGAAGTGACAAACTTCATGACAACCATGCAGATGGGAACTGAAAGTTCAACTGCTAAATCCTACACTAAGGCACTGTACGAGCACAACCACTCATGCATGAATCGTGCCATCCCAAATAGAACCAAGAAGCTCTCATCCAGAAAAAGGAAGCCAATCTGGTGGTCCCCTGCCATAAACAAACTTTACAACAAAAGGAAGAAACTGTTGCAGAAAAGAGGAACATCCCAGGATGCAAAAAACTCCCTTACCAGCCTCAGTCAGAAACTGAGATCCCTCATAAAATCCTCCAAAGCTAGTTACGAAAATAAAATTGCCAAAGATTCCAAAGACAACCACAAGGCATTCTATAATTATGCCAAGAATCTAAATGGCAATGCTCAGATCTGCTCTGAGCTAAAACAGAATGACATTAAATATAATGATCCCAAGGATATTGCCAATATCCTGGCAGATCGATTCAGTACCAACTTCACCCCCTCTCACCCCCTAAATGGCCCATCTCAATACTGGAAGATTGCCAAATTCCAGTAATAATGACCACACAGGTAAAAAACGCACTCTCCAAAGCTAAGAATACAGCATCCATGGGACCAGATGACATCCCGGGCTGTGTACTACATGAACTATAATATGAACTGGCATCTCACCTAAGTGTCATGTTTAATGATAACCTCACCTCAGGCTTCGTGCCCATTGAGTGGCGCAGAGCTACAGTTATCCCACTCCACAAGGGGGGATCCACCTTGGATCCCAGAAACTACCATCCCATCAGTCTGACAAGCCTTATCTACAAGGCCATGGAGTGTATTATCATGGAACTTATAAACAAAGACATTGGCAACCTTCAAACGCAGGAACCCCCCCCCCAGTTTGGGTTCGTGAAGGGCCAATCTTGTCTCCTGAACCTGATTGACTTCTTCAAATCAGTCTCCAGAGCCATGGACAAGGATAAGGTGGTCCACACAGCCTATCTAGACCTTGCCAAGGCCTTTGACACCATCACCCACTATGGAATCATAGATAAACTTACTAAGCTGGACATTAATCCCTACGTCACCCAATGGGTTTCTAACTGGCTTACTGATAGAACCCACACTGTAAAAGTAGCCGACTCCAAATCCAGCTCCAGACAAGTGACAAGTGGAGTACCTCAGGGTTCAGTCCTGGGACCGCTCTTGTTTGGCATCTACTTCTCTGAAGTACAGGCCAACACTAAGGGACTCTGGCTAACAAAGTTCACAGATGACTGCAAACTGGGAGCCATTATTGAATCCCCAAATGATGTGGATACTTTACAAAAGGGCCTTACAGAAACAGATGCTTGGTGCCAGAGCCATGGGCTCAAGCTGAATGCCAAGAAATGTATAGTTATCCCCTTTGGGAAAAAACATGTATCTGTGAATTACCGTATAGGTGGCAGTACAGTAAACACTGAAAGTGTGATAAGAGACTTAGGGACACAGGTGGACAGTGGTCTCACCTTCGATAACCACATCACCACAACAGTCAGGAAATCCTTTTATGTGGCACACCTCATCACTAAGGGCTTTTCATCCATAAAAAAGGAGGTCATTGTCCCACTGCACTCATCCCTCATTAGACCCATTATAGAATACTTCACCCCATTTGGTATGTACCTCTCAAGACATCTGCAACAACTGGAAAGGCCGCAGAAATACCTCACTAAAAGAATCACAGCCCTAAAGCAGATGCCCTACGCTGACCACCTTAAAAACTCCAGCTATACTCTGTCGCATATCATCTACTCAGAGGTGATCTCTGCTTAACATGCAAGGCCATGTCAAACCCAGAGCTGTTGTACATGCTACACTTAAAGAAATCCCAATCCCTCAGAGCCACACGCTCCAGGGATCTAAACCTTGTCATCATAATAAACAAAACATGCTGGAGGGATAGATTCCTGACCCAGAGACTCCCCAGACTCTGGAATCGATTGACCATACATGTCAAGCAGAGTGCCTCTTTGGCCTCTTCAAAAGGAACCTTGACGATTGGATGAGAGAAAGGAAATTCACCCCGGGGATCACGTCAGTCGCCCTGCTAGACAGGGGTCCAGAGAAGTAAATAGTGTGGGAAGAAATAGCTAAGGAATTGTTATGGCTAGGCTTGTATAGGCCCTAGAGCTGATAGCCTAGCACCAGCCTATGAACCTATGAACCTATAAGTGTTACTAGGCATCTTCACCAAAAAGGACTATAGCATCCACTCCCTTTACAATACAGTACAGTATCAGCAATGCATCTATCTACTGTGGGAGCAGAACTCACAGTCCTCTGTACCAAATGCAAGTACACTACCTGCCGTGCTATTATCAATGCAAGTTGACTCAGTATAAACATCACTAAACTTTTGTTCCCCTGCAGCTCTCAGCTTCTTGTAAAATCTACTTGACACTCAGCTGTATCTCTGAACTTTACAGCACAAGAAATCTGGAAAAAGCCAAAATGTAGGAGGGGCAAAAGACCAAAAAACAGGGACACATTTTAAACATTGCTTGTATAATGTTGGAAAGTTGCTAGAATAAAATGCTGTGTTACCACCACACATTTCACTGCCAAGTATTGAACCCAGGACCCTGTGCAAAACAGTCAGAGCAACATACCACTATGCCAAATCAATCATTGATTTTATGAAAGAGGAAGACTGAAACTTAAATGGCTACATTCAGTGAATTCAGTTGTCACCATAGCTGTCAACATCGTAGCACAAAACACCTGAACAAAGTCAATAATGGGGGAATACAGCCCCCAAACATATTCCGTGAATTCAGTTCTCACCATAGCTCTCAACCTCTTAGCAAAAACACATAGACAAAGCCAGTAATGTGGGAATACAGCCCCCAAACATATTCAGTGAGTTCATTTATCACCATAGCTCTCAACCTTGGCACAAAAAACCTGGACGAAGCCAATAATGGGGGAATACAGTCCCAGAAATAGGGACACATTTCAAATATCCATCTTATAAACTTAGAAACTTGCTATAATAATAGGTTTTGTGTTACCATGTACTTTCTGAAGAATATGAAGCCAGAAATTCCAGTGCTTGTCATTTTTATTTATTTAACATTTGTTAACCAGGAACGTCTGATTTGAAACAAAAGCCAATTTTTGGCAGAGAAAGAAACACTTCAGACACATGTCTTTGTAAGATGATAGGACACCAGAGTAAACACACACAACACAGGTAGGACATGCAGACTCCACATCGAAGGCACCCCAGCCAAGAATCAAACCAGACAACCTGTAGCTGTTAAGCAAGAATGCTACCACTGCACGACTGGCTGTGTTGAGAAACAAGCATACAGAAACCACAGATTTTATGAGGAACAAAAATACAGAAACCACAGATTTTATGAGGAACAGAACAAATATGAGGCAAAAATCTGCATTTTTTTTTTTTTACAAATGGTGGTGGGTAAGGAATTCAGGCTCTTGCCATTTGGCCCCAAGGTACAGGGTTCAAGCCTTATTCTCTACCCACCACCATGTAGTGACTGGGGCATTTCACACAAACACACACACGCACATATATCAAAAGCAGCAAACCTCATCTGTCTGAGCTGTTATCATGCAGTAGGCAATCCCTTCCTGCAAGAGCACCTAAGGCTCATCCTATCTGTCCTGCTCTTTGTTCATCAGCAGTCTGAATATTGGCAAATGCCACAAGTGCGATTTTCTGGGACTCGCGGTTGTTTTTATTATTTTCTTTTTGTTATTTTATTTTATATTTTGTTTAATTTTTCTTGTTTTACAGCTGGGAGGGCTGCAGTCCTGCAGTCCAATAGCAACAGCCGCCCCTGTCATTTCTGCCTACAAATCCTTGTATTTTATGACTTTGTGTCTCTCTGTACTTAAGACACTACAGTTATTGGGTCTAGCAATTTCAATGATCAATGCTGCTTTTGTCTTCTTTTCATGGACTACTATATCTGGTTTTCTCACATCTTATTTTTGGTTGGTAATGGTTGAACCTATGTGATATAAATCTCATCATTTTCTATAATGCTTTGTGTCTCATGTTTCCAATATTTTTCAGCTACTTCAGTATTGTAATGTTTCAACAGTCTTGCCACATTATTATGCCTTTCAGTATACAGTCCTTTTGCCATTAGTATATCACAACCAGCAACAAGATGTGTGACTGTTTCCAATTCTGTTTTACAAAACCTACATTAGTCTGTTTTTTCCTACATGTTTAATGGACTTTGCAAACCAGCGTGTATGTAGTCCACAAGCTTAGGCCGCCAATATTAGCCTTTTGTCTTTTGATTTAAATTCACCTCTCCTCAATCATTCCTGTTTTCAATCCTGATCACCATGAGGTTGTTCCAAGAGTTTTCTATACTTGCAATTATATTTATGCATTTTCCACATTTCTTGCCTTCTCATCTGATCCTTCACCATATATTCTTTCTTTAGTTTTTTTGGCATATTTAGTCGCCGCCTAATTTTTATCTACTTCTGGTTTGATTTCCATTCCCACTTGACACTCATATTCTCCTGCTAAACTAAGCAGGGAAGTCATCTTAGACTTATTCTCCTCATGTTTTAAAACTTTCACTTCATTTGGGTCTTGTGAGGTCAGCAGATATGTATGCAGGCCTACGATTGCTGATCTACACATATAATCAGTTTTATGGAGGCCCAAACCTCCTTCAGAATGAGGAATATATAGTGTTGGTATGCACACTAATTTTTATAAATCATTTGATAAGCATGAAGCAACCTTCTTGTTTTCCTGTCCAACTGATCCAGCACCTTTTGGGGCCAGTCAATCACTCCAAAACTGTAAGTTAGGACAGGAAGAACAAATTGGTTTACAGCTTGGACTTTGTCACTAGATGTCAGCACTGTTTTCAGTATTAATTTTAGTCTTCCTAACTTTTATTTGCATTTGTTCATGTTTTATTGTGGATCCTTCATCAGTTCCCAAACATATGTTCACTCCCTCTTGTGCAAGTTATTTTATATCACATTCCTGTCCCAGGCAGATGTTTTCTTGGTGCTGCAGTTTTCCTGCTTTAAAGGTTGCTTTTACACATTTGTCAAGACCAAATGATATTCTTATATCATCTGAAAAAGCATTGATCACTTGCAGTTGTGCTTTTAGTTCCCCATCTGGAGAGCTATACAGTTTCAAATCATCCACAAAAAGAAGATAAGTCTTTACACTCTGTTGTTTTCTGGGAGCCAAATTATAGCCACAACCTAATCTGTTAAGTAGACAGATTAATGGGGTAAGGGCAAGACAAGAGCAGCAGTGACAAGGAGTCACCCTGGAATATCCCCCTTTGAATTTTTATCCTTGGAATAATAATTTATCCTTTATCAAGCAAAGTGGTTTGCCACTGTTTCTTGGTCGCTATAATGGTCAGTGTAGGGTGCATCTTATACGTTTGTAAGCGATCTTTTATCCTTGAATGTGGACTACTGTCAATTTTTTTTTGTGGTCTATCCATGCCATACTTTGATTCCTCCCCTTTTTACAATTCTCCATTATGACTTTATTTAAAAAAATGATCCTTTGTTTCATATGACTTTCTTTTGTTAACCTTTTGTTCTATTGGTATGATTGAGTTTTTGTTCTAAATGACTATAAACTGTCGGCATCAATTCTAGTGTATAGTTTATATGTTATTGGAAGGCAAGTTATTGGCCTATAGTTTTTAGGATAGCTTGCAGGTTCACTCTTAAGTAAGAGTATTTTTGTTCGTGTTGTTAACCAGGCTGGTATCTGTTTGTGGTGCACATATAAATACTTTTTACTCATGGCTAAATCTTAATGTAAAGATGTTAAACTTTTAACCAGAAGTTAGATACTGCATCTGGGCATGGGGGTTTTCAATTAGAAGCTTTTCTTAACTTTGTATCAATGTCTCTGGCTGTTATTTCATCCCGTATGTTTGAGATGATGATATCTCAGATGAATACAAAATGATTCCATGTACCCATGGAAAACAGTAGGTGAAGCTCCTTGATCCCCTAGCCAAAATCTCTAGTAATATAAATACCACCTTAGGTCTCCCTTGAAAGATGTCAATAGCCTAGTAAGACTAACTCAGTTAACAATGGATGAAGAAATAAATGAAATAGATTGTTATTCCATGTCCTTCTATCATGTTTTCTTTAAATGGAAAGGCTCAGCATTGTTTGGCTCTGCACAATGTCTATTTGCTGGGCCATCAGGAATGTTAGTTATGGATTTAGTGGTGTCAGTCTACTGTTATACACCTGTAAATGATGGCTTTCACTAAATACTGCACTCTGCCACTCATGAGTCATTAAACGTCCATTTCCATATAGATAAAGTGAGAGCCAAAATAAACTCCCTCCTCTTCCGGGCAAAGATGATCTCCCCGTTTCTATCCCAACCAGCCAGAGTAGCAATGGGTAAAGAAGTTCTCCTTTCTTAACTTGAATATTAGCTCCCAGTGTTTGCTTTTACCTCCAAGAAAAATATTGCCACACTCCAGACAATCTCTAGCACCAGCTGTTGATTCATTACAAACTCACCTCTCTGTAGCATCACTGTATCCCCTTAGAAAAAGTCAAAACCTACCTATAAAACAAAGATTTTGCCTACTTCTAGAATACTAACTCTACAAACTACTCAATCTCTACATATTTACTCCCCTTTATGAAACAACTTCCTCATACAGCCTGAGACATGGATCACAAGCCACACCCAGTCTCATTGCCCATAGAACCAAACTTCGCAGTCCTGCACATGCTTTCAACTCTCAGGAACCTACTCTTTGGCAAGTTCACCCATCGACTTAAAGTAAATCAGCACTTACTCCAAATTCAGAATGCAAGTCAAAAAGCACTTCTTCACCCAAACCAAATGTTCCTGCTTAAACACAGGACATATCACCTAACCTATCTCCTTTCTAAGTGTCTTCTGCCCTTTCATGATTCATTACAGACTGACCCTCTTCAGAAACTAATGTATATATTGCACATTACACTCTGGTACATTGCACTATGCTTATTCACTAGAATGAATATACACATTTTTTTCCCTAGGTAACTAGTCCTAACTACTCTGTTAGTGCTTACATTTCTTGATTTTTTGTTTGTGAAATGTTTTGCATTTGACCTGGGTTGAGCATGAAATCAGTCAGTATTGATCAGTGTACTACCCCAGTAAAATATAAATAAAATAAAATAAAATAAAGGAGATGGTGTGGCTGCCTTCCCAGAGGCTGCAGGAAATGAAATGTAATGCATTACATAATGAGTCTGCAGATACAACAGCAGAAGAGTGAATGAAGTGTGCCAGCCTGAGACTGATTCTGAACAAGCATGCAGAATGGGAACACAGAAAAAGCTGGTCTGAAAACTCCAAGGATGATTGTTTCATGGAACAGAATTTCACAGCCATCAGGTTTTTCATCACCGGAGAGTATTAGAAAAGCAAAGTCATAGAATTGCACTTCAGCAGCTTAATCACAGGTATCAGTGGCTGAAATCCTGACAGGTATCTTTGTCTTGTCTTTGTGTGATCAATGAGATAAAATGCAGGAAGTTCCACTGTACCACATGTCCACAAAACAGGGTGTGAGAACATGCCTATAAATAAATCTGTTTGGTGGCCTCCAGTGAGAAAACAGCCTGCAGAAAAATGGGAGCTCTGATGATGAGGGCATGTGATACAAAAGTGTGAGTGTCACTTGGCGATCAGAATGAAACATCAATATATCATCTACTAAAACAGATTTGTCTGCAGTTTATAAATGGCAAAAGCCTGAACATGTCCACTAACATGATGATGATGGATGGTCAAAAACGAGCCAAGAGGTCATGAAGGCCAAACAGAAGAGCACTATTCTGAAAAGTAATGTTGCTATGAATGAAATGAAATGTGGTTGAAGAGAATTACAACCTTGTGAGTGCAGAGGACAAAAGTACTATGATTTGAATAGATGTAGTCCAGGCACACATGAAAAAAGACTGATGTTTTGCCAACAATGGTGGCTCAAGTTTCATGGGATATGACCACAGAAATTTCAGGATGGTTCAGAAAATAGCAGGACATATAATTTGGTAGTAATGGAACTAACTTCATGAAGTATATTTCCAAAGTAAGAAGCCTAGCTAGCCAACTATTTGGATGTCAAGACCATGGATTTAACTCGGAGCACTGGTTAATCTGTCAATGTGATTCTGATATGGGAGCTGCTATAGTTCTGTGGCTCTCTAGAGACTCTGTCTGTGACAGTGCAGTGTCCCATAAGACCTGTAAAGGCTCTTTTCTTCCCACATTCAGCCATATATCATGCAGTCTTACATGTCTGACATGAAAAGGAGGAGTGTGTCAATATGGCTAGAGAGACAGATAGATGATGATCAGATCACCATCCTATTTAGGTATCTTCTGAGGCACATATATGATAATTTAGCCTGTTAAAACAGGGTTTGTAAGCTCACACGTCTGTGTGTGTGTGTGTGTGTGTGTGTGTGTGTGTGTGTGCGCGCGTGCGCGCACGCAGTATGGAAGAGAAGGAGATGAAGATTCGAAACTCTGTGAGAATGAAACAGCAGTGGAAGTCAACAAAAGAGGAGAAATCTGACTTTTCTCTCTTTCTATGGATTTATGGTCGCTGTTTATTGTTGAAGGTAGACTTTCAAAGACCAGAACAGCATATGAAAGGACAAGCATCAATTATATTCTCTGGAAAGCGTGAGTGTGGTGCGAGTCATGAAAGTCATATGGAAAAGGAATTATGCTGCTTTTATGAACTTCTGTTTTTTTTTCATTTGTCAAGACAGATTTCACAAATAAAATACAAATATAAAATATCCTTTATTTTATGAACCAGGAAAGCCCAAGAGGTACCATTTTTGAGCTGTAGCTTTTTACAGTAAAGAATCTTCAGTTCTGTAAGCTGGAGTTGTGCATTATGTTGCTGCCTTAAAACATAGCTGTGGGGGAAAGGTTAATATGCGAAAGCACATCCTTCTTGCAATAGTAATTCCACTGCTTTTAAATATGATGAGCGTATATTTTTTTTGTTTAAACTATAAATGCATTTGCAGTTAAATTGTTTATCTTTTGTGCGTCCAGATTCATAATTTATTTCCCCTCATGAATCTTCATCGCTGAACCTGAGCATTCCATAAAAGGATATGAGAATACGTATGACATAAATAAAGAATGCCATGATACTTCATCAGGGCAGCATTTAAAATACCATAACAAAAATTTTGAAGTAGTAAAGTTTTATACAGCAGAAGCAAATGCATTATTTTTCAAATACATTTGAAGAGACAGAGAGCTCAAGTTCTTTTTTTGAACAATTGGGATATATCTTAAAATCATTTAAATAAAGATACAGCATTAAGAACTATCAAAAGAATAGAATATGTAACAGTAGGGGATTCATAAATAATATATATAGTATTTTATTGATACTATGTGTACTGTTTATGAATTCCCCTATCCTTACATTTAGTATTCTATTGATAATTATACTATACTCATGGAGTACTACATACATGCAACTGCACATGCAAGTATACAGACTCAGAAAAAAACACACACACACATATGCTCCACCACACACACACACACACACACACACACACACACACACACACACACACACACACACACACACACACACACACACACACGCACACACTTGGAAACCAAACATGCATAATAACTGATTTTGGAGAAGGAAGCTGAAGGTCAGTTTTTGTTGAGAATTGAATGTTGCCCTGGAGTAAAGATAAACAATTATTCCATTAAAGGAAAAAAAAATTATGAGCAGGAACTGATGTATCAAGGTAAACTAAAAAAGTGCCACGTTGCATACAGTCTAACATGAAATAATAGGACTATATGACTGTAAGCAGCTTGACAGGGGTACCAGCATACTGCCAGCACACTGATACTTGCATGCATTGTAAGCACACATCCATACACATATGTACACCCACATAGACAACACACACACACACACACACACACACACACACACACACACACACACACACACACACACACACACACACACACACACACACGCACACACACGCACACACACACTACATGGCTAACCACACACCTGTGCATATCCACATAGGTATACATTTATTTATTTAGCCTCAGCCCAGGGTTCGTATGTGCACAATGTTAGAGGAGTATGCAAAGGAAAAATTTTACAATATATACAAAGATTTGTAAACATGTCGTTGAATAGAGTGAAAGACTGGAGATGAGGGACAGAGAAAACAGGCAATTCTAAGAAATATCTATCAATATAAGTTATGTTATGTATGTGTGTGTGGGGGGGAGGTATTACTTGTTTTTGTTGATATTTTGGCTGACCTATGAATTGGCAAACTGTTTTTGCCAATTTTCTGGTCACTGAATGTTACGTTAGTTCAAGAATGTGTGAAAGTGAGATTTTTCCCTTTTCTTCACTATTGTTTCACCTTTGAGCTGGTATGTATAAGTAGCAGGGCTGTGGAGTGTCACAGGAGGCTTGCTCCTTTGCAGAGAAAAAATAAATATTTGTTTTTCGTTTTTGCATTTTAATGTACTGCAGCATGAAGATAAGTTGTTTTGTGTTTTTTATTTTTTCTTCTATGGTCGACATTTCAAATGTCGATCATATGGTCTCGGCCATATGAATGTCGACATTCTGAAATGCTGACCTTATGAATTTTATATATATATATATATATATATATATATATATATATATATATTTTTTTTTTAATTGCCAGATGTAATGCCGTCTAGGATAGAGGAACAATAATATCCACTCAAATAAGCTCCTACTTTTTCTTTTTTACCTTGAAAATAATACTTTTGTTTAAATAATAATTCTTTAATTTTCTTTTGATTCTTTTCCTAAATTCTACATTATCTCACAGAATCCTCCGGATTTACTAATCTTCCATGCAGGACTAGCTTAGTACTGCACAGACGCGACCGTGTAGGAGCAGGATGGCAGCGCACCATACATATTATTGAGGCGCACTGTCTGAGCTCCTAATTTTACAGGGAGCATGTAAGAGTGCAAGAGGTGTGTCTGAGAGCAGAGCTTTCAGAATATGCACCCCCCCGCAATGCAGAACAGCAGAAAGGGTTAAGAAATGTGTGATACCGCTCATAGGTGTCCACATATCCCCACAAACAGTCCCCTTGTGTACAACAGCAACAGTATGTATAAATAAAATGAAGAAACCCTTTTATTCTTTTTTAAAAATCGGATGAAAGCTAACCGTAGGTGCGCCGGTGTACCCATTTCCTAGCTACAGTTAATGTAGCTTAAATGGCTGAAGAGGATAACAAGGAAGATATATGCAAGCAAAGCAGCATCGCAATAGTATAGTGGGCAGAGCATTTGCCTTATGAGCAGGCATTTCTGGTTCAAGTCCCACTGCAACAGATTCCATTTTCCATGGTAAAGCACATTATGAGTAATATTTATGTTGCACAAACCACTAAATAACATATTTTTATGAACTGGAGTACTGCAGTAAATGCACATGTGAGGTGTCAGTGTCATAATGAATAAGGCACTAGTAAGCATGTTTAAGCACAAATAAGCAGTAGTAAGCATATTTAAGCACTAATAAGCAGGCTTAAGCCCATATGCACGGTGGTAAGCAATGCTTACACTGATTAAGCAATTCTAAAGCTAACACTGTGTAAACAGATGTAACGGTGGGTTAGCAGTGCTTACCATCATGCAAACCTGCTAATAACTGCTCAAAAGTGCCTTAATCACTCTTTATCCAATGGCCCTTGTTCTGCCCATCAACAAAATAAACATCTACGCAGGTCTCAAACCCAGGACCCTACACACCATAGTCACATTAGTTAATCACCAAGCCATCATAGAAATACAGAAGCATGAGGTAGCAGTAAACAAGTCCTCACCATAGTATGGCCAAACTAAACCTGTGAAAGGAATCAGTATACAGTCATATGTTCCACAACCCACTACATAACATAAATATGTGAACTGGAGTACAGCAGTAAGCCCAGAAGTGAGGTGTAATTGTAATAGAGTGTCAAAGTCCCCTAGAAAACACAAGGACCCCACAGAGTGTACGTACACACTAATCGTGGATACCAGACAGATATATAATATGCAATGAATAAGAAATCAATGCCCAAAAGGAAATAGAATGCAAAGTTAATGTAAGCAATGCTAAGCATTGCACAGGCCAGCTTAGGATGTGTAAGCAATGTGTAGACCAGATAACTCATTGTGCCCAGTGGTATACCCCTTTAAACTATGCCAACCTTAGGTAAGCAGGTTTGCCCATAGCTTAGCCTTTTCAAAACCGGCCAGTCATGGAAAAGTGCAGGGAAATCAGCCCTACTTAAACCCAGGAGGTGGGAATACATCTCATAACTGGTTGTAACTTCCCCTTGCAGGCACTATGGCAGTAAGGGGAGAAGGTGTGCGCTTCCAGGCACAGCATTGGTGCATCCAGTTGTCGAAAGTCATGGCAGGACTCCTAGTTAAAGACCATGCTCAGAAACTGCTGCTGGGCCAGTACCAGGGCTCCCAATATAAGGCGAAGGCCTAGGACCATCTCACCCATGACCTCACCAGTGCCACTGGCATACCCCAAACTGGTGAGCAGGTCAGGCACCACTATGCCGACCTGAAGCGGCATAAGGGGGACCTCTTGGAGGAGTGATTCCAAGAGGCTAGAGCATCAGGGGATGTTCCAGACGTGTGTATCACCCCAGTATGTGTGTAATAATTGCCAGCTCAGGTATATCATTGATAGGTATGGCTAAATATTCCTCTTATGTCCCCCACAGCTGGAATGGAGTGGGCTGTGAACCAGGAAGCCCACATCAGTCACCTGGTGAAGTTGCGACGTGAGGCAGGTCAGTAATACTCACGCATTTATTCTCATAGGAAATAAAAATAAAAGTAGTAGTAAATTAATTGCTAGTATAAAACCTGCATTGTTCAAGGCAATTACTGCATACACTAGAGAATATGGCAGTAAGAGCCTCATATTGTTTGTAAGTCAATAAAAGTGTACTAGCCTGACAAAACAGGTCTAACTGCTTTACTGCATGTGTATATCCTGGTATCATACTGTAATGTAGATATGCAATCATGTAATAGTACAGTAGTATTAAGCACTGTTACCCACATTATGCACCATAAATTGAATGTGTAGGAGTGCCTGAATGTGTAATCCCCAGAGGCCATTTAGTACAATTGAGAGACACATAGACAGTAAACAGGGAAAATGCTGACAACAAAAAATGAATAGCACATACAACTGAGATGTGAACTGTTCTTTTTTTATCATACACAGCCACTGTTTGAATCCCGCCAGTGGTAGTAGTCTGCATACAGAATCATACCCCACAACTGTAGAGATATGTCCAGAATGTCTAGTAAAGTGGCCCATATCTGTTGCTTATCAACCTGCCCCCCTGGGAAATCAGTGGGATTATCCCAGACTTATAGTCAGCAAACAGGAAATACAACTGATTGACACACAGCTATGAGAACAAAGCTGGCACACTAACTACTCCCCAATACCTTATGTGACTAAGAAGCCATGTATGTCCCATTTACACTCCAGCTTGTCAAACTGTGGTCAGAGTGCGTACAGTAACAGAGTGAGATGTATGTGCATAATGGTAATGTGGACTCTGGTACGGTGTGTGGGAACATTCAAGTAGTGCTAATAAACATTCCTCCCACAGGTCTGTCAGATACCAACACTGTGCCCAGACATACAAGAATGATATACAGTTGCTCTGAATAATGATGTAGTACACATCACTGTCACCCACACTGTCCAACAACATATAACTGTCTAGGAAATCTGTATATGAGTGTTGTAATACAAGGACAGAATGCAAAAGCACAGGGGATTAATAAGACAGAAAACAGATAGGAGATATACAGCTATATCTATATAGCAGGCACAACTGTGATGGACAATGTTTAAGTTGCAGCAGACACAGCCATGGTCTGAATCCTAGAAGTGGAATTAGGCTGCATACGGATTCATACCCCACAACTGTACAGATGAGGCCAGAATGTCCAGTATATGGGCCCATATCTGCTGCCTGTCCCCCAGTCCCCCTGGTAAGTCTGTGGGATGATCCCCAATGTTTAGCCAGCAAACAGGGAATACAAGTGATTGTCAAACATCATGAGAACACACCTGTCACTGTAGCAACCCCCAAAACTGTTAGGAGAGTAATATTTCAGGTATGTCCTATCTACACACCAATGTTGTCAAGCTGTGACCAGAGTGTGTACAGTAACAGAGTGAGATGTTCATAGGTTCATAGGTTCATAGGTAGGTACTAGGCTATTGGCCCTAGGGCCTATACAAGCCTAGCCAAAAAGGTACCCTGGCTTTCGTCACCCAAGAAAATTATTTTCCTGTGCCCCTGTCAAGCAGCACCACAGAAGTGATGCCCAGGGTGAATTTCCTATTACCCATCCAATCATCAAGATTTTTCTTGAAGAGTGCTAATGAGGAGCTCTGTTTGACATAGATAGGTAGTCTGTTCCAGAGTATGGGAAGTCTCTGGGACAGGAATCTATCCCTCCAGCATGTTCTGTTTATTGTGGTGACAAGGTTTAGGTCCATAGAGCATGTAGCTCGGAGGGTTTGGGATTTCTTTAAGTGGAACATGTCCAACAGCTCTGGGTTTGACATAGCTTTGTATGTTAGGCAGAGATCGCCTCTGAGTAGGCGATATGCGATGGAGTAAAGCTGGAGTTTTTTGAGATGGTCTGCGTATCGCATCTGTTTGAGGCCAGTAATTCTCTTTGTGAGGTATTTTTGCAGCCTTTCCAGTTGTTGTAGATGTCTTGTGAGGTACATACCAAAAGGGGCATTGTACTCTATAATGGGTCTAATGAGTGATGAGTAGAAGGGAACAATGACCTCTTTTTTTCTGGATGAGAAACCTTTTGTGATGAGGTGTGCCATGTAGAAGGATTTCCTGACCACTGTGACGATGCGATTATCAAAGGAGAGACTACTGTCCACCTGTGTCCCAAGGTCTCTTATCACACTTTCGGTGTTAAGTAGACTACCGCCTATGTGGTAGTTTATGGATACAGAGTTTTTACCAAAGGGATTGACAATGCACTTTTTGGTATTGAACTTGAGACCATGTCTTTGACACCAGGCATCTGCTTCAGTGAGGCCCTTTTGTAGGATGTCCACATCATTAGGAGTTTCGATTATGGCTCCTAGCTTGCAGTCATCTGTGAATTTAGTTAGCCAAAGACATTCTGTGTTAGCCTGTACTTCAGAGAAGTAGATACCAAACAAGAGAGGACCCAGGACTGAACCCTGTGGTACTCCACTTGTCACTGGTCTGAAGTCTGATTTGGAGCCTGCTACTTTCACAGTGTAGGTTCTGTCAGTAAGCCAGTTGGTAACCCATCTTGTGACATAGGGATTTATACCAGGTTTAGTGAGTTTATCTATAATTCAAGAGTGGGAGATGATGTTGAATGCCTTGGCGAGATCTAGATAGGCTGTGTGAACCACCTTACCCTCATCTATGGCTTTGGTGACTACTTCAAAGAAGTCTATCAGGTTTAGGAGACATGATCTGCCTTTTACAAACCCAAACTGTGTGGGGTCCAGAGTTTGGAGATCTGCAAGTCTTTGTTTATGAGGTCCATGATGATACGTTCCATGGCCTTGCAGATGAGGCTCGTCAGGCTAATGGGGCGGTAGTTCCCGGGGTCTGTTGTGGCCCCCCCTTTGTGCAGTGGGATAACTGTCGTGGTACGCCATTCAATGGCCACAAAGCCTGAGGTGAGGATATGATTGAACATGGTTCTTAGGTGGGGTGTCAGTTCATTCTGTAGTTCATGTAGAAGGCAGCCTGGGATGTTGTCAGGTCCCATGGATGCTGTGTTCTTGGCTTTGGGGAGTGAGGTTTTTACCTGTGCAGCCATGATTACAGGAACTTTGAATTCTTCCGGTATAAAGATGGGCCCTTTACTAGGTGAGAGGGGGGTAAAGTTAGCACTGAACCTATCTGTCAGGATGTTGACAATATCAATTGTTTATGTATATTTAATGTCATTGTGCTGTAACTCAGAGCAGATCTAAGTGTTGCCATTGAGATTTTTGACATAGCTATAGAATGCTTGGTGGTTGTCTTTAGAATCAGTGGCAATTTTGTTTTCATAACTAGCTTTGGAGGATTTTATGAGGGATCTCAGCTTTTTACTGAGGCTGACCCGGGAGTTCCTCCAATCATGGGATTTTACTCTTTTTTTTGCAACAGTTTCTTTCTTCTGTTGTAGAGTTTGTTTATGGCAGAAGGCCACCAGATTAGCTTCCTTTATTTTGGAGGATAGCATCTTGGTACTGTTAGGGATAGCACGATCCATGCACTTGTGTAAATGCTTATAAAGTGCATTTGTGTAGGATTCAGCAGTTGTACCTCTATTGTCCATCTGTATGGGTGTCGTGAAGTTTGCCACTTCTGTCTTAAGAAGTGTGAAGTTGGCTTTGGAGAAATTTTTTATGGTTGTTTTCCTAATGTGGGGTGGGAGTGGGATGTGGATACCTAGGGTGATTAGCTTGTGGTCGGATCTGACCAATGAGGGGCTGACCTTTGGTATGGAACACCGGTCACCCATGTTGGTGATGACTAGGTCTAGGCTATTGCAGCCCCTGGTGTGGGTGTGGATAAGTTGATCCAAGGTGTTGGAATTGATGATTTCCAGAAAACGTTGAGCAAAACAGTTGGTACATGAGTAGTTTTCCCAGTTAATGGTAGGGTAGTTGAAATCACCCATTATTAGAGTGTTGGGTTGTACCTTAATATTTTTCAGTATATCAAGAAAAGAGGAGTGGGAATCCTGGGGCATGGTGGTTTTGCCCAGAGTTAGTTGAACTTGGATAATCTCGGATGCATTATGCTGAGCAACTAGCTTGGAGGTGTGGATATCCTTAATGAATATGGACACGCCTCCACCTTTAGTGTTTCGGTCTGGGTTTAGGCTGTATGAACCACCTTACCCTCATATATGGCTTCTATCAGGTTTAGGAGCATTGAGTAGCATTGCCCTCAGATTTTGCTTGTTTGTACCTGTTACAGTGGTGAATTTGTCATTTGAACCTTGCCTAAAAAAGACATTATAGGGGTGGCAAGAGCCTTTGCCAGTATCCAGAATCCCAAGGGCGACAGGTGCAGGCCATCTCTGGCAAAGCAGCGTGGTCTGTCGATCATGTCATCCAGGCAGACAGATACTGGATTTCCTTAGAATGATACCAGAAGCTTAGCCAATTGTTAAAGTCAATCATTCTGTCCTTGTACTATGGTGTCATTCTGGGTGATGGCAGGATGCTACTCAGGGCTATGGTCACACCGGCCTGGGCTACAAGATCGGAGAGCTCCTCCATGTCTCTTTTCATGTAGTCCAGGGAGGTACGTCTCAGGTCATGTATGTGCATAATACTAATGTGTAATCTGGAACTTTGTGTGGCAACAGTCAGGTAGTGCTAACAAACATTGATCCCACAGGTACGTTGGATACGAACACTGTGCTGAGAAATACAGACCAGTATAACCTGTACTGGTACTGTTCACTCTGGTATTTTAGGGAACTGTGAGTGTTGCAGTTTCTCTGAATAATAAAGTATCACTGGTCACTGTCACCCACACTGTGCTACATAATATAACTGTGTAGGAAAGCATGTATATGTGTGTGTGTCAGGTCACTAAAGATGGAAGAGGGCAATATTCTAGATATGTCCCGGCACACCAGCATGTGGTCAACATATGGCCAGAGTCTGTGCAGAAAGAGTTGGATAGCTATGTACAAAACATCAACCCCAAATCCGGGAGTATGTGTAGAAAGCGTTAGTTAGTGTTAACAAACATTCCTTCCGCAGGTATACCAGGTAAGAGGTGTATACTGCAAGTAAAACCAGTTCATGTGTAATGATGACGACAGCCATATCACTGTCCAAACTAAGGCAATAGGGTAGTGTAGTAAGACTTATAAAGTACAGATAACAGCACTGACTAGGAAAGTAATGTGGACTACAGGAATATACTAGTTGTTAATTGACATCTTTCTCCCCCCCCCACCATATCTCCAACAATAATCAACATACCCACCCCAACCAGTATGTAATGACTTTGATAATGTCCAATTATTTGATAAATATTTTAATTGTTCCCATGCATATGCTATATTGAATTATTCCAACATTGGTGGCATGGTGCCATCAATGTACCTGCATGCTGTTCTTATTACCACTGTGGTCCCATATATGCATGTGTTCTGTTTGCTATGCAACTGTTCCGTATCTGGTGTCTGGGTTAATGGGAATATCTATGCATGCTGGTATACCTAAACCTGGAATGTGTTGACTATTACTAACCCACAAATGATGATGAAATCTAAACACTATAGCACGCTTGGGAAGGTCGGTCCCAGCAGACCCACCTGTCCCCACCTCAGCTGGCCGTGGCACCGGGCACCAGCATGTCTGGGGCCCAACCCAAGACCTCCCTGCCCATTGGTTCTGCAGCACCTTTGGGTGGAACCACCTCAGGGGATGGGGCTCGCCCACCCCAGGAGTGGGCAAGGACAGGCACCTGTCACCCGTCACCAGGTTGGGGTTGTGGTGCGTAGAGAGATCAATGAGCAGTTTGGTCATCTTCTATGCCAGTTTGAGGGCCGCGTGTCACAACTAGAGAATCAGCCTGGCTCTGCGACTCAGCCCTCAGCACAGCCACCTTCGGGGCTGTGAAGGTGCAGTGGTGACTGTCCATGAGTGGGGACCTCATTCCCACTGTTTCCACTAGGGGGCTTGTGGGTTTCCAATTTCCCAACACCACTCCCCATCAACATGTTTACCCCTACATGTTTCATATACTGCCCCTGTATGCGTCTTGTTTGTCTTGTCTGTTAACCTACCCAACCTACCTCCTCAAATATACCCACTACCCCTCCACAACATCCCACTCTCACCTGAAAAAAGAAACAGGGCAATCTGTTCCCACAAAAAATCTTGCCCTATACATAGCTGTCCATTTTGCACACGTGTCCACTGGAGGCATGTAATTTGGTCTAACTGGCATTACAACTTATTATTGTTGTCCTCACCCCCTCCAAGAGGTTTGAATGCCCAAATCTACCTCCAAATTCAATGTATAT
Organism: Protopterus annectens; assembly: GCF_019279795.1. Lineage (NCBI taxonomy): Eukaryota > Metazoa > Chordata > Ceratodontiformes > Protopteridae > Protopterus > Protopterus annectens. The sequence continues at coordinate 554,024,556 of NC_056741.1, read as the reverse complement.
GCACAGCTGTTGCAGTAGAAGAAATGGGGCAGCAATGGACCTTCCCTACACCCTTCCTGCACATCCCTGGCTATTTTCCCTGCTGTCTTTCCCTCTTTGTGCCCCTTTTTCCACCACTTTCCTATCAACCTCTTTTTCTTTTCTTTTAAAGAAATTAGTGCAGAAGTAAGTTGGAGTAAGCACTTTTAAGCAGCAGTAAGCAGGTTTAAGCCTGTTTGCAGGGGGGTAAGCAATGCCTACACAGGTTAAGCAATTCAGAAGCTAACTGAGTATAAGAAATTATAACCAGAAGTTAGCAGTGCTTACCTCTGTGCAAACCCACCCAAACCCGCTTACAACTGCTTTAAAGTGCCTTGATCACTCTATATCCAATGGCCCATGTTCTGCTCAGCAACAAAATAAACAGCCTCTGCAAGGCTCAAACCCAGGACCCCACCCACCATAACCAAAGTGATTTACCACAAAGACATTTGAGATATACATAACCCTGATGTTTTCAGAAACATATCACCCAGCCCAGTCATTCAACAGTGCATAAGTTCATAGGTTCATAGGTTGGTACTAGACTATCAGCCCTAAGGCCTATGCAAGCCTAGCCATAACAATTCCCTGAACATTTTTCCCACAATATTTACTTCTCTGGGCCCCTGTCTAGCAGGGTGACTGACATGATCCCCGGGGTGAATTTCCTATCTCCCATCCAATCATCAAGGTTCCTTTTGAAGAGGGCCAAGGAGGTGCTCTGCTTGACATGTATGGGCAGTCTATTCCAGAGTATGGGGAGTCTCTGGGTCAGGAACCTATCCCTCCAGCATGTTTTGTTCATTGTGATGACAAGGTTTTGATCCCTGGAGCATGTGGTTCTGAGGGATTGGGATTTCTTTAAGTGGAGCATGTCCAACAGCTCAGGGTTTGACATGGCCTTGTATGTTAAGCAGAGATCGCCTCTGAGTAGATGATATGCCACAGAGTATAGCTGGAGTTTTTTTAGACGGTCAGCATATGGCATCTGCTTTAGGCCTGTGATTCTTTTAGTGAGGTATTTCTGTAGCCTTTCCAGCTGTTGCAGATGTCTTGTGAGGTACATACCAAATGGGGCATTATACTCTATAATGGGTCTAATGAGGGATGAGTACAGTGGGACAATGACCTCCTTTTTTCTGGATGAAAAGCCCTTAGTGATGAGGTGTGCCATGTAGAAGGATTTCCTGACTGTTGTGGTGATGTGGTTATCGAAAGTGAGACCACTGTCCACTTGTGTCCCTAGGTCTCTCATCACACCTTCAATGTTTAGTGTCCTGCCGCCTGTGCGGTAGTTCATGGGTACATGTTTTTTTCCAAAGGGGATGACTATACATTTCTTGGCATTAAGCTTGAGCCCATGGCTCTGGCACCAGGCATCTGTTTCTGTAAGGCCCTTTTGTAGAATATCCACATCATTTGGGAATTCATTAATGGCTCCCAGTTTGCAGTCATCTGCAAACTTTGTTAGCCAGAGTCCCTTAATGTTGGCCTGTACTTCAGAGAAGTAGATGCCAAACAAGAGTGGTCCTAGGACTGAACCCTGAGGTACTCCACTTGTCACTTGTCTGGAGCTGGATTTGGAGTCAGCTACTTTTACAGTCTGGGTTCTGTCAGTAAGCCAGTTGGCAACCCATCAAGTGACGTAGTGATTTATGCCCAGCTTAGTAAGTTTATCTATGATTCCAGAGTGAGGGATGGTGTTGAAGGCCTTGGCGAGGTCCAGATAGGCTGTGTGGACCTCCTTACCCTAGTCCACAGCTCTGGAGACCGATTCAAAGAAGTCAATCAGATTCAGGAGACAAGATCGGCCCTTCACAAACCCAAACTAGGTGGGGTCCAGTGTCTGGAGGTTGCCAATTTCTTTATTTATAAGTTCCATGATAATGCGTTCCATGCCCTTGCAGATCAGGCTTGTCAGACTGTCGGGACAGTAGTTCACGGGATCCAAGGTGGATCCCCCCCTTTTGGAGCGGGATAACTGTAGCTGTGCACCACTCAGTGGGCACGAAGTCTGAGGTGAGGCTATGATTAAACATGACACTTAAGTGGGGTGCCAGTTCATTTTGTAGTTCATGTAATACACAGCCTGGGATGTCATTTGGTCCCATGGATGCTGTATTCTTAGCTTTGGAGAGTGCTGTTTCTACCTGTGTGGCTGTGATTATCAGAATTTGGCAATCTTTTGGTATTGAGATGAGCCCTTTAGGGGGTGAGAGGGGAGTGAAGTTGGCACTAAATCGATCTGCCAGGATATTGGCAATATCCTTGGGATCAGTATATTTAATGCCATTCTGTTGTAGTTCAGAGCAGATCTGAGCATTGCCATTTAGATTCTTGACATAACTATGGAATGCCTTGTGGTTGTCTTTGGAATCTTTGGCAATTTTATTTTCGTAACTAGCTTTTGAGGATTTTATGGGGGATCTCAGCTTCTTATTGAGGCTGGTGAGGGAGTTTTTTGCATCCTGGGATTTTCTTCTTTTCTGCAACAGTTTATTCCTTCTGTTGTATAGTTTGTTTATAGCAGGGGACCACCAGATTGTCTTCTGTTTTTTTGAGAAGAGCATCTTGGTTCTATTTGGGATGGCACGATTCATGCATGAGTGGATGTGCTCGTACAGTACCTTAGTGTAGGATTCTGCAGTCGAACTTCCAGATCCTGTCTGCGTGGGTGTTATGAAGTTTGTCACTTCTGACTTCAGTAGCATGAAGATGGCTTTGGAGAAGTTTTTTAAGGAGGATTCCTTACTGCGGGGTGGGGGTGGGATGTGGATGTCAAGGGTGATTTGCTTATGGTCAGACCTGACCAATGAGGGGGTGACCACTGGTGTGGAGCATCTATCTCCCATGTTGGTAATGACCAGGTCTAGGATATTGGAGCCCCTGGTGGACAATGGATTAGTTGATCCAGGGTGTTGGAATGTATGAATTCCAAGAACCGTTGGGAAAAGGAGTTGGTACCCGACTAGTTTTTCCAATTAATGGCAGGGTAGTTGAAATCACCTAGTATTAGGGTGTTTGGTTGTATCTTAATATTTTCCAGTATGTTTAGGAAGGTGTAGTGAGAATCTTGGGGTATGTTGGGGGATCTGTAGCAAGCTACAATTTGGATTACCTAGTGTTAGTTGCACCTAGAGAATTTCAGATGCATTGTGTTGGGCAACTAGCCTGGAGGTGTGAATATCCTTGGTGAATATGGACACTCCTCCACCTTTAGTGTTTCAGTCTTGGTTTTGTGGCCGAAAGGTGTGGTAAGAATTGTAGCCTGGTATTGCAGGGGTGCTCTCTGGAGCCTTGAACCAGGTCTCAGTCACTGCACAGATATCAATGTTCTCCATTTTTAGGAGTGCCTTGAGAGAGTGCATTTTGAGGTTTAGACTTCTAGCATTGAGTAGCATTACATCCAGATTTTGCATGCTTGTATCTGTTACGGTGGTGGTTTTATTCTTTGAACCTTGCCTAAAAAAGACACTATAGGGGTGGCAAGAGCTTTAGCCAGTAACCTGAATCCCAGGGGTGACAGGTGCAGACCATCTCTGGCAAAGCATCGTGGTTTGTCGATCATGTCTTCCCAGGCAGACAAATACTGGATCCCCTTTGAATGACACCAGAAGCTTAGCCAATTGTTGAAGTCAATCATTTTGTCCTTATACTGTGGTATCATTCTGGGCGAAGGCAGGATGCTACTCAGGGCTAGGGTCATACCTGCCTGGGTCACATGATCCAAGAGCTCTTCCATGTCTCTTTTCATGTAGTCCAGGGAGGTACATCTCAAGTCATTTACTCCAGCATGGACAATGACAGAGTCATATTTGTACTTGTTGTGGAGTGACTTGAGTGCATGCGTATTGTGGCAGATCCTGGCACCCAACAGGCAGCTGACTGTAATTTTCTCCTTGTTCAGCCTGGTGAGTGGGACATCAGTGTGCCTGACTATAGAGTCACCTATGACTAAAGTGTTGGGTACATTGTCTTGCCTTAGGGGCTGTTGTTGGGTGGCACACTGGTGTTGTGAGCTATGTGTCACTTTGGTTGTGACTGGTGTTTGTTTGCATTTCGGCTTCAGAGGTCCTTGTTGCTTGGGCAGGTTAATGTTAAGGGCCTCCACATATGTGGGTTTAGTGTTGCTATGTGTGGGAGTTGATGGTGTGGGTTTTGAAGGGCTATGAGTTGCTAGAGGTGTAATGCAGGTGTTAGCCTTCTCCTCTTGACTGTCTAGCACAGTCTTGATCGGAGAGAGCTTTGCTTCCAGTTTGGCTGTGTAAGTGCATCTCTCGCAGGTTGTAGTGTTGGGTGGTAGGAGGAGAGGATTGTCTGTGTACATGAGGCAGTTGCTGCATTGCCCCAGTATGCCCAGATTCACCAGGTGGACAGGAGAAACCACCGGAAGCTGACCCTTGGACATGCCTGTTTAGGTGCTTTTTTGTAAGGTTTAAGAGCTGTTTTCCCTTACCTTTGCAAGGTCCTTTGCAATTGTAGGCTGTTTAGTGCCTATGATTAATTTCTCCTTATTGACAAGGAGAGCTGAGTGCTTATATCAGGTTCAGGCTTCCTAGTGTGTTACAGCAGGTTCTAGAGCAAGTGCTAGTCACAGGGTTTCAGATTTTAGTGCTACTACTGAGAAACCAGCTAGTTTTAAAGGAAAATTTGAAGAGCAGATTTTCTGGCACCTGGAATAGTTTAACTATAGCCTCGTAGTGCTGCACAATGTGACAAATGTGCAAACACATGCATTTTTAAGCCAGAAAGTTGAAAGGGATAGAAATCAGCTGAAAAAGGCTAATCAAATTACAATTTCCGAGCTGGAAACCACTCCTCTTAGCGTTAGATAGGCAGTACAATGCTCACCAGTCCCACTGGTAGGCAGTAGGACTTCCCTCTGCCACAGCAAGGTCTGGATAGCTCTGAGCACAGAAAATAAAGTCCTGAGACAAGCAAGGCCTGGGATATGGGCTGACTAGAAAAGGTGGGAAATGAGCAAACAAGATAGTTTATATATTTTTTTGTTGAAACAGGCTAAACAATGCAATAATACAGTAAATAAACACAGAAAAGTCTAACACATTTGAGTGTGTAGTCCTAAACAGTAAATGCAATTAAAACTCTACAAAATTAGCAATTTAAAACTTTTTAAATGAAGCAAGGCAAGTGCACAACTGAAAAACGATTTAAGTGGCAGTAATACAGCAGAATAGGTATCTAGTCTACATATACAGAGAAGTCTATATATACAGAAAAGCAGCTAAAACACACAAACCCTTCAGATGCAGTGCAACCTAGAGTGCTTGAGTTGTAGCAATATTAAGGCAATTACAGTTATAATAAATGCTCTAAAATATACTCTATATTTCCAAAATGTTTGAGAAGCGCAGTCAGAACATAAGGAAATTCAGGCAAAAAGTTTTTTTTTTGAAAGGGAAAAAAGAGAAACAGAAGGCCTTATCAAATGGTCTCTCTGTATTAGGTAGAATGAGCTAATGACACTAGACTGGGAGGAGTGTCCCAGATTAGATTTACAGTAGGGGCGGGCAACTGCAAAGCCACCAAGTATAACACAAGACACCAACAGGTGGGGACACTAACCCTATTACCCTACAAAGCACTAGAGAAAGCCACAAAATGAAAGTTTTTAAACAGATAAAGATTTGTAAATATAGAGAATGCTTTAACTGCAAACAACTCAGTTACCTGTGCAGATTACAATAAAAGTGCTATATATAAATTGCTAGAAACAATAAACTGTATAAATAATCAAAAAAAAAAACAGGATCCTTATATATCTCAGCTAAGAGTTGGAGTCCACACCTCTCATCCACTCTGCTCAGTGTGTATAGACAGAAACTCTCTCAAAGTTAGGGCTTAAATACCAGAAGAACAACTTTTTTTTTTACAAAAACACAAAAGATCCAGCCCCCAATAGCCTGCAGCTATTAGCCTACAAAGCACTAGAGAAAGCCACACAATGAACGTTTTTAAACAGATAAAGATTTGTAAAGATACAGAATGCTTTAACTGCAAACAAATCAGTTACCCGTGCAGATTACAATAAAAGTGCTATATATAAATTGCTAGAAACAATTAACTGTATAAATAATAAAAAAAACAGGATACTTATATATCTCAGCAAAGAGTTGGGGTCCACACCTCTCATCCACTCTGCAAAGTGTGTATAGACAGAAATTCTCTCAAAGTTAGGGCTTAAATACCAGAAGAACAACTTTTTTTTTTTTTTTTACAAAAACACAAAAGAACCAGCCCCCACTAGCCTGCAGCTATTAGTCTACAAAGCACTAGAGAAAGTCACAAAATGAAAGTTTTTAAACAGATAAAGATTGTAAAGATACAGAATGCTTTAAATGCAAACAAATCAGTTACCCTTGCATGTTACAATAAAAGTGCTATATATAAATTGCTAGAAACAATAAACTGTATAAATAATCAAAAAAAAAACAGGATACTTATATATCTCAGCTAAGAGTTGGAGTCCACACCTCTCATCCATTCTGCTCAGTGTGTATAGACAGAAACTCTCTCAAAGTTAGGGCTTAAATACCAGAAGAACAGCTTTTTTTTTTTTTTTTTACAAAAACACAAAAGAACCAGCCCCCACTAGCCTGCAGCTATTAGCCTACAAATCACTAGAGAAAGCCACACAATGAAAGTTTTTAAACAGATAAAGATTTGTAAAGATACAGAATGCTTTAACTGCAAACAAATCAGTTAGTAAAGACAGACTGGGCCACAGGATACCAAACATTCAACGGTAAGTAATGCAGGTGTATAGTTCAGCAGCCTCTATCTACACTCTGTAGACAATCCCTAGGGATTAAAGACTTCAATTGTCACACTGGGATGTAACTGTTACATAACAAGGCACAACTGACACCATCACAAGCACACTGACAAACAGAACAGTCTTTATGGCATAGCAGGCTCCATAGGCATGTCACGGCACAGAGTAACATACACCTGTGTGTAAGTGCATCACAAAAACTAATGTGAACACAGCCACAGCTACATATGGCATGCTAATGTATTATTACAGTATACGGGCTATCTGTTCAACACCAGCCTCATATGTGCCACCCACACAATAACCCTACATATACTGGGCCGCTACACAGTGTGATCTGCTGCCTGTCTGTGGTAGGGGACATGTGCATGTATGACCCTACAAACATGTAAGCTGATAAGGAACAGACTGTGGACTGGCATGTAACATCAGCTAGAACAGGACCAAGAACAGTGACTTCTACCACAGTTTGTACACAGGCCAAGGTACATATTAACAATACACACGCTGCCGACAATCACCATAAATATACAAATCTCAGTACTGTACACACCACCACAGAATTCCCAGGTTATGTCATCAAATATAACTCCTACTATACATTATATGTGTAGCAGTCTGATATCTCACTGGCTTGTTACCAGATATGATGTCACTAATTATGGCGTACAGTACATATGCACCTCTTACTGCATGACATATGTACAAAGGTTGTCAGGGTTGTGGCTGGAGGCCCATACACAGGGTCAATATTGACATGTTGCTGTGATAACCTCATACATTTACTGTCATAACAAGGTTTGTTGCACCATATGTCCTATGAGGGATATGAAGTCAGTAACTCTCACGACTGTTACCATCTACAGACTGCAATTCTCTCACTACCTTCTGCAGTTCACAGATAAGTGCTAAGTGGGTAACACCTGAAACAAAATGCACCACACACTGGCCAGTCCACAGATGGCCCTACAAATGGGTGTTCCCTCATTAACACAGCACTGACATGGCAACACGTAGGACAGCTATATACACACACACCCTGTAAAACCAACATTTCTCAAAATGCAGTATAGCAGCACTTATAGTCTGTAGTCAGGTCAGGTACATCCCCCTCCTGTGTGTTGGCCTATTTCCACAGTGTATGTTGTTAAAGATACACCCTAATCCATCTGATGCCAAGCAACAGATCGAGTTTCTGCTCACAGTGAATGAAAGGTCCAATAGCACCATGATGTTCCAAGATACTGGTGTGTGTTTCCATGCAATTGACTATGGAAATGTTACCACAGCTGTTCTACATGCAATCAACTAGAGGAGGGCTGCAATTTGTGCAGAGACCATCAGCTGATCCTGAGCATTACTTAAAATACACATGCTGCTGCCTAAGCAAAGCAGGTGTAAGTCTCCACATTCACCAGAGATGGAGTATGAGATGAAGACAGAGGCACAGAAAAGCCAGGGAGGGGTGGGAGAGTAAAACTTACGCATGTTTGTGTCACACACCTACCAGTACAGGGTATCAAACCCCCGATGTATATGCAGTGCTATCACATATCCAAGCAGTTATTGGATGAGCCATATAGGTTACATGTTGGGGAGCCCTCAGCACATATATGTGATGGTGAGTGACATCTGCAACAGGGATATGGTAGCTATGTGGTAGGTGTAGTACCAGTGCCTGCCCACATGAACAGGTGTCAGTGTCAACACAGCCGCACTCTCACAGGGACGCACACACATTGCCACACTTGGCAGGGCCAGGAACCTAACTCATCACTAGTGGGATTGCCACAACACGGTACTGTGCAGGTATCACATGCACCACAGGGGTCATACGAAGGTTATATGTGCAAAGGGTATGTGTAGGTGTCTGACATCAGACAGCATGCTTCAGGATGCCAATGGGGGTTATAGTGAGTGTAAATGGGGTCATGCGCATCATACTCCACACACACAGATACACAAAGGATGCCGGTACTGACATGCCTGGGTGCATTGATTCACTGGTGTGTAGTGGTCAACTGTGCCAGATGGCTATACAAGGCTAGGTGATGGGTATACCTTGGCATCAGACCACATGACAATGGTCTGCATTGTGGCACAGGGGTGTAGTTACTGGATTTGCCTACACAGGTGTGTATTGTATTCACCATCCAGTTACCTGGGTGACTAATGTGTGTGGCAAATGCTGTGCATTGCTTGCCATGTATGTGTTCCTTAGTTCATGACATGGGTGGTGTCTGTGATGTGCACACCTCCCACATGCATGTACAGTGACATGTGGAACTGTACCTGGGGTGTCTGACCTATGTTGTGTACACAGATTATCATCAGATGTGCCAATCCTGGCCTCATGTGGTGGAAAATGGTAATGAACAGCAGGTTTACCCTGCACCTACATTGATAGCATGCTAATAACATTCCCTGGTGTCAGTGGCATCTGTCCATACAGGCATGTTTTCAGGCTTGGTATGTCCTTTGTGGGTCACATTTGATGGCACCACAGGTGTTGCAGGTGTCCAGTGGGGAACATGGGGAAAGTGCACTGTCTGCATGAATGTGCCTATTGGACAGATGGACAGGGTTCCATGCCCTCTGTTGGCCACTGCAATCACTCCATAGTTACTATCAGTAGGCAATATGCAGTGTACTGCCAACATAGCATCTGTTTCCTAGGCAAGTGTGTGTGTGTGTGTGTGTGTGTGTGTGTGTGTGTGTGTGTGTGTGTGTGTGTGTGTGTGTGTGTGTGTGTGTATGAGACATGGGTTGAGAGTGTTCTCTGGCTAATACTAGGGTTGCTAACATTGTTTGCCTGGCCTTGATGTCACATGTATGGGTATGGATTTGCAACCCAGCCTCTTGGCTATTTCACATCTGTTATCCCTGTATGGTGGACATTGTGATATATACTAGGGCCACCATATAAGAAATTTAAACCCACTCCACATTGGCCCCAGTTGTTACACACTAACAACCACCTCCACACAGGATACAAGTTACAAACACAGACACACATCCACATGCACACACACACACACACACACACACACACACACACACACACACACACACACACACACACACACACACACACACACACACACACACACACACACACACACACACACACCTGTCATGTCAGGGATTTGAACTCCTACCTAACTAGTTTATTACACTACAACACTACACAGTTGTAGTACATGCCACAGAGATTACTGGAGTACTCCTTCCCCAAAGGTGTATATCACATTGGATGACATCAGCAGGATTGCCAAAGTTAGGCAGTTGAATTGTAGCGAGTGTGGCTAGGCTGAAATGCATTGCTCCCTACACAAACATTGAAACATACACAAAACATCCACACCTGACATGTGTGGGTATAGAACCCCTGACAGAGGCCTGTATCACACTACAGCATGGAGCTGTTATAGAACGCATCTCGGGGATTACTGGAGAACTCCTTCCCCAAGGATGTATTTCACAATGAATGACATCATCAGGATTGCCAAAGAAGGGCATTTTAATTGTAGGGAGTGTGGCTAGGTTAAAATGCATTGCTCCCTACACAGACAGAGTCAGACGGACACACAAACACACACAATTGCCAAGTCTGGGATTAGAACTCCTACCTAGCTAATGTATCACACTACAGCAGTACACAGTTATAAGACATGCTACAGATATTACTGACCTACAACCTTCTCAGAGGTGTATTTCTAGGTGGATGACATCAGTAGCCTTGCCAAAGTTGAGCATTTGACTTGTAGGGAGTGTGACTACCCTAAAAAGCATTGCTCTCTACATAGACAGAGTCAGACAGACACACACACAAATACACACACACTTGCCAAGTCAGTGATTAGAACTCCTACCTAACTAATGTATCACACTACAACAGTACACAGTTATAAGACGTGCTACAGAGATTACTGACCTACAACCTTCTCAGAGGTGTATTTCTAGGTGGATGGCATCAGCAGCCTTGCCAAAGTTCAGCATTTGACTTGTAGGGAGTGTGACTAACCTAAAAAGCATTGCTTCCTACACAGACAGAGTCAGACAGACACACACACAAACACTTACCAAATTAGGGATTAGAACTTCTATCTAACTAATGTATCACACTACAGCAGAATGCAGTTATAGGATGCACTATAGAGATTACAAGGCTAAAACCTTCCCAGAGGTGCATTTCTAGGGGGATGACATCAGCAGTCTTGCCAAAGTTGAGCATTTGAAGTGTAGGGAGTGTGACTACCCTAAAAAGCATTGCTCTCTAAACACACACACACACACACACACACACACACACACACACACACACACACACACACACACACACACACACACATGCACATATACACTGGCCAAGTCTGGGATTAGAACTCCTACCTAACTAATTTATCACACTACAGCAGTACACAGTTATAGGATGTGCTATGGAGATTACTGGACTGCAGCCTTCCCAGAGGTGTATTTCTAGGTGGATGACATCAGCAGCCTTACCAAAGTAGAGCATTTCAATTGTAATGAGTGTGACTACCCTAAAAAGCATTGCTGTCTGCACAGACAGAGATAGACAGACACACAGACAAACACACACACAGTTGCCATGTCTGTGATTGGAACTCCTACCTAACTAGTTTATCACACTGCAGCAGTATGCAGTTATGGGACATGCCACATAGATTACTGGGCTACAACTCTCCCAAATGTGTATTTCACAGTGGATGACCTCAGCAGGCTTGCCATAGTAGGGCTATGGGGAGGGCAGTGTGCGTGCATGGGCCATAACCCATTCATCTAGAGGTTGACACACCACATGCGGGCACACACAGGGTCATATTTCACAGGTACTTGTATACAGATGCTAGAAGACTACTTCCTTGTACAGTCATGTTGCACAGCTAGCATGTGCACCATATAGTTTGTACTGCTGACAGATACCAGTGGCTAGTATCTACAGTGAGTGACATCTGAACCTCATGTGGTTGTTGCCCTTTGGCTGTGTGCTGGGTGGGGCAGGCCTGGATGACTCCTTGTCACAGTCACGCTCTTCCACACATCTATGTACGTCTACCTTTGGCTTCTTATAGGGTGTTGTCCTTAGATATATGTCTGTATTCCTGTCCACTGTGTGTGTAAAGCATGTGTAGTGCGTACTGAGGAGTGTCTGCACTAACATCTACGACTGCCAGATATTTCTGGTCCACTGGTCTTTGCAGACATGGCCTTCATGTGTTTAAGTGTGTGAGCATGCCCAGTATGACCTTTCAGTGTGTTGTTGACTGACATTGCCTTCATTTCTCTAAGTGTATGAGCCTGCCCAGTATGCCCTTCTGTATTGAATGTGTGGATCACATCCAGGTAGTCTGTACTGCAGTGCTGACCTATGTGTTGTACACCTACAGGTAGCATACTGTTTCTGCAGGGTATCCGTAGATCACTTGGCATTGACTTTTATTACATTTCTAAGTAGGATGGGGGGCACACCTGACTATTTCTACATTTCTACACAGGATTTGGGGAGGCACACCTGACTGTTACTACATTTCTACACATGATTGGGGGGCACACCTGACTGTTACTACATTTCTACGTAGGCTGGGGGGGCACATCTGACTATTTCTACATTTCTACACAGGATTTGGAGAGTCACACCTGACTGTTACTACATTTCTACATAGGATTGGGGGGGCACACCTGACTATTTCTACATTTTTACACAGGACTGGGGGCACACCTGACTGTTACTACATGTCTACACAGGATTGGGGGGGTGCACACCTGACTGTTACTAAATTTCTACATAAGATGGAGGGGCACACCTGACTATTTCTACATTTCTACACAGGATTGGGGGGCACACCTGACTGTTACTGCATGTCTATGTAGGAGGGGGGCACACCTGACACTTGTACACATTTGCTATGACTGTATTGGTATGTCAGGTACTCCATTTCATTCTGTAGTCTTACCTATCATGCTGCCTAGAGGCATACCAGTGTACTGCAGATCTTAGTTTTTATTTGCCTACATATTAGTTTCAGACTTCCTACCCTTCAGAACTTACATCTCACTGCCTGATCTGCTGTAGTCTATCTGTGTAGGCCTGGGGAAGGTTACCCATAGGCATCATTCAGAGGCCATAGCACAGCCTTTGTTTGTGTCTATCTAAACCTGTCCTGCTGGCTGTGACTATTGTTGGGTATGTGAACCTCCCTGATTGGCATATGTGAGTCACTTACCTTGTGGGTATCCCAGTACTGAGGGTGGTGCTGCAAGGCTGCCTATGTCAGATGCACATAGTACACTCCATAAACACAGTTGAGCACAGGTAGTGTAATATTTGGCATCCCTTTTACTGTATGTGAGAGTCAGAGAGAGGTGTTATTCCCTGGGTCCCTCCTGTGTCAGTGTATGTGCTATGTGTTGCCTCTTTGCTAAGGTCTGGGCATACTGGGCAAGCCTCCTTCTGCCTACAGGGGCAGGCTCAGGTTGTTCATAGGTTCATAGGTTCATAGGTTCATACTAGGCTATCTGCCCTAGGGCATTTATAAGCCTAGCCAGAGTGTGTTTGGCTTTCACCACCCATTTTAAATTAATTTTGCTATGCCCTTTTTTGAGGTTAGTATACTGTGCCTCTGTCTAACAGTGACACAGAAGTGATACCGAGGTAAACCTACGATCTCCCATCCACTCATCAAGATTCCTCTTGAAGAGAGTCAATGAGGGACTCTGCCTAACCTGGACTGGGATTTTATTCCAGAGTGAAGGGAGCCTCTGGATTATGAATCTGTCCCTCCAGCATGTCCTATTTATTTCAGTGCTGAGGTTCAAGTCTCTCGAGCGCGTAGCTCGATGGGATTTGGATTTTCTGAGGTGCAGCATGTCCATTAATTCCGGGTTGGACATGGCTTTATACATTAGGCACAGATCACCTCTGAGCAGGCGGTATGCCACTGAGTAGAGCTGGAGTTTTTTTAACCAGGCAGCATATGGCATCTGTTTGAGCCCTTTGATCCTCTTGGTGAGGTACTTTTGGGGTGTTTCCAGTTGCTGCAGGTGTCTGGTAAGGTACATCCCAAAAGGGGCATTGTACTCAATTATGGGCCTGATGAGGGATGAGTAAAGAGGCACGATGACCTCCCCTGATCTAGATGTGAATCCCTTCATGATTAGGTGGGCTATATAAAATGTTCTTCTAACCACTTTGGCCATGTGGTTGTCAAATGAGAGACTGCTATCATCTTGGGTCCCCAGGTCCCTAATTACTTCTTCTGTCCTTAATGAATTACCACCTATGTGGTAATTTGTGGGCACTTTGTTTTTGCCAAAGGGGATGACTATACACTTTTTGGCATTTAGCTTGAGGCCATGGCTCTGGCACCAGTTGTCTGTTTCCATGAGGCCCTTTTGGAGGATGCTTGTGTTGGCTGGAGAGTCGATTATGGCACCCAGTTTGCAGTCATCTGTGAACTTGGTCAGCCACAGTCCTTCCATGTTGGCCTGTACCTCCAAGAAATATATACCAAACAAGAGAGGTCCCAGGACTGAGCCTTGTGGGACACCACTTGTAACTGGTTTGGAGTCTGACATGGCTCCAGCAATTCTAACCATGTGGGTTCTGTCCTTGAGACAGTTTGCAACCCATCTAGTGACATAGGGGTTTATATTTAAGCTGGTGAGCTTATCTATAATGCCTGAGTGGGGTATTGTATCGAAGGCTTTTGCGAGGTCCAGGTAGGCTGTGTGGGCCACCTTCCCCTCATCAATGGCCTTGGTGACTGTTTCAAAGAAATCGACCAGGTTTAAGAGGCAGTATCTGCCCTTAACAAAGCCGAACTGGGTAGGATCCAGTGTCTGTAGGTCCCCAATATCTTTATTTATGAGGTCCATGATGATCCTTTCCATAGCTTTGCAGACCAAGCTAGTCAGGCTTATGAGGTGATAGTTTCCAGGATCCGTTGAGGCACCACCTTTGTGGAGAGGGACCACTGTTGCTGTACGCCACTCTTTGGATACATATCCTGTAGTAAGGCTGAGATTGAACAGTAGTTTTATGTTTGGTTTTAGCTCTTCTTGGAGTTCATGTAGGACGCAGCCCGAGACGCCGTCTGATCCCATTGATGCTGTGTTTTTTGCTTTGGAGAGGGCGGCTCTTACCTGAGCATCTGAGATGTCAGGGGGGGCAGCACTCTGCTGGGATAGATATTTGCCCTTTTGGTGGGGAAGGGGGGGAGAAGTTTGCACTGAATCTGTCAGCTAGGATGTTGTCAATGTCTGTGGGTTCGGTGTATTTTTTGTCATTTTGGACTAATTCTGAGCATATATGGGAATTCCCACCCAGGTTCCTAACATAACTAAAGAAAGCCTTGTGATTATCCTTAGTGTCCTGTGCAATTTTTCTCTCAAAGCTGGCCTTAGACGATTTTATGAGTGCCCGTAGTTTTTTGCTAATACTGATCAGAGATGCCTTCCCTTTTTGGAATTTTGCGCTATCATGTAGTAGCTTCCTCCTTCTATTGTATAGTTTGTTTTTGGCTGTGGTCCACCAGACAGGACATCTGCTTTTGGAGGATTGGGTCTTGGTTTTATTTGGGATTGCATGATCCATGCATTCCTGAAGGTGTTCATAGAATGCGTTTATAAAGGATTCTGCAGTCTGGGCCGTATTTTCCACAGGCCCGGGGGCTTTGAAGGATTCCACCTTGGTTTTGAGGAGTGTGAAATTTGCTTTAGAGAAGTTTTTCACTGTGGTTTGCTGGGCAGGGGGTGGGGTCGGGATGTGAATATCCAGTGAGATTAGTTTATGGTCTGATCTTACCAGTGAGGGATACACTTCTGGTCTGGAGCATAGAGTCCCCATGTTGGTGATGATCAGGTCCAGTATCTTTTCCCCTCTTGTGGGAGTGGTAACAAGTTGTTCCATAGCATTTGAGTTTATAAATTCTAGGAACCTTTGGGCTAGGGTGTTGGAGCTAGAGTAATGCTCCCAGTCTATGTTTGGGTAGTTGAAGTCGCCCAATATAATGGTGTTTGGAGAGACCTTCATATTTTCCAGTGTTCTCAGGAAGGCTGAGTGGGGTTCCTGGGTTTGGGAGGGTGGTCTGTAGCAGGCTATAAACAGGAAGGCAGTTTTACCCACTGCTAGTTGCACATGGATAGTCTCTGATGCTTCGTGCTGTGCCACCAACCTGGAGGTGTGGATATCTTTGACGAATATTGATACTCCCCCTCCTTTTGTGGTTCGGTCCAAGTTTTGGGGCTGAAAAGCATGGCATGAGGTATAACCTGGTAGTGCTGGGGTGCTCTTGGGAGCCTTGAACCAGGTTTCTGTTACTGCACAGATATCAATGTTCTCCATGCTAAGGAGAGTTTTGAGTGCGTGCATCTTGAGGTTTAGACTTCTGGTGTTGAGTAGCATTACTCTTAGTTTCTTATCCCTTGTGATACCTATGGAGGTGGGTTTGTCTTTTGAGCCTTGCCTAAAAAAGGCACTATGGGGGTAGCAAGAGCCTTTGCCAATATCCGAAAGCCCAGGGGTGACAGGTGCAAGCTGTCCCTAGCGAAGCATTGTGGCTTGTTGAGCATGTCATCCCAGGCTGACAGGCATTGGATCCCCTTTGAATGACACCAATATTTAAGCCAGTTGTTGAAATTGATCATCTTGTCTTCATATTGTGGCATCATTCTTGGTGAGGATAAGATGCTACTCAAGAACAGGGTCATACCAGCCTGGGCTACATGCTCACAGAGCTCCTCTATGTCTCTTTTCATGTAGTCCAGGGAGGTACGTCTCAGGTCATTCACACCAGCATGGACAATGACTGAGTCATATTTGTACTTGCCTTGGAGTGACCTGAGTGCTTGTGTTATGTGGCGGATCCTAGCGCCTGACAGGCAGCTCACCGTGACCTTCTCCTTGTTCAGCCTGGTCAGCAGGACGTCAGTGTGCCTGTCACCTATTACAAGTGTATCAGGTGTGTTGTTTAGCCTTAAGGGCTGTGACTGTTTGGCACACTGGCTTTGTGAGCTATGTGTTACACGTGTTTTGTTTTGGGGTAGCGGTTGCTTGGGTGTCTGCTTTGGAGGTCTCTGCTGCTTAGGCAGATTTTTATTTAGAGCCTCCGAGTATGTTTTTATGTGTTTATGTGTTTGGTTTGCTGTCGTGGTAGGTCTATGTGAGACTGGAATTGTAGTGAGTATGGTTTCCTTCTCCTCCTGACTGGTTAAGCCAGTACTGAGTTGAGAGAGCTTAGCCTGCAGTTTGGATATATGGTTGCATCTCTCACATGTTGGAATTTGTTGGGAGGAGGAGGGGGTTGTCTGTGTACATTAGGCAGTTTTAACATTGCCTCAAGATTCCCAGATTCACCAGCTGGACCGGAGAGGAGATTGACAACTGACCTTTGGACATGCTAGAATAGTATTGGGAATTCCTTTATAATTGAAAAAAGGGCCAATGGGGAACAAGGTCCTCAAGGGGAGTTTGTGAGGGTGTAGTGCTTTTAATTTTTTAGTGCTGACTTAGTGAGCAAGTGCCAGGTAACTTAAATGCAATGTGTTACAGGTAACTTAAATGCAGAAACGACAAACAGTAACTTTCTTTCAAGTGAAACAAGGAAATAAGTACAGTAAGCAATGCAGATATCACTAGGGATCCACAGAAGCATTGAAAAGCTGCGTTTTAGGTGAAATTAGCATTTCAGGGAAATAACAAGCAAACAAACAACAAGCATACAAACAAAGCTAGATTCAGCAGGCCTGGATCTAGTCTATGCTACAGCAAACAAGGTGTACCAATTTCAGTAAAAACAGTTCAAATATGCAGGCACTATAAGCCTTTAACCTGAAATTACCAGCTCAGAAGGGCAGAGTCCAGCCTCTCCTCCCACAAGAGTGCAGACCACGAACCTTCTTAATGTAAAATAACTGGCCTGAAGCCCAAGTGCTTAAACCAGAACTAATACACTTTTAGAATAACAGACACTGAGCCCTCAATCAGCAGTTCCCAACTTAGAAGGATGTAAGCTACCTGTCCTGCCACGACAGTGCAGGCCACAAACCTTCCTAATGTAAAACAACTGGTCTGAAGCCCAAGTGCTTAAACTAAAAGGCTTAGAATGAGTTACACCAAGCAGTAATAAATATAATTGAGTACTTTTAAGATGATGCAAAAGCAAAATAAAGTAGGAAGAAACACAAATACAGCAAAAGCAGATACTTTTTTTTTCTTAAGTGGAAAGAGAGAAAGGAGTAGCAGAAACTAAGCTGATTGGTCTTCTCAAATGTTCTCCCTGTACTGGGTAGAATGAGGTAATGACACTAGACTGGGAGGAGGGTCCCAGATCAAATTTACACTAGGGGCGGGCAACTGCAAAGCCACCAACTATAAAAAGTCTTGAACAACAAACCAAGCAGGAATCCTCGTGCACCAGCATCTTTATTGAGAACAAGCAACGAAAAAGTTAGCCACGAAAAAATTACAACTTAGCGCTTTCTCCCTTACCATAAGGGCATCATCAGAGTTGTGAAACCATCTTGAAAATCACATGTTTAAATACCCAAACCTAATAAACACCCCCCCCTCATCAACCAATTAAAAAGTGAAGTTTTAGCAAGATGAAGCTTTTAAAAGGAATTACATTTCTTATTAAAAATTTTCACTAATTATTAACGCATATATCCAAATATCTTATTGGAAATACAATTTATAAATCAGTACACATTAATATATAGTATGTTTAAAACCATAAGTCTTGCCACAAAAATCTCTCAGCGCTCCTAAAAAGCAACAATAATGTATGTTCCAAATCATGACATAGTCGCATCCCTAAAAATGTGAAAACTATTGTAAACAAATACAGTGTACATAAATAGTATCTACACCAACAGAAATTAAATAAAAAAAATGGAAAAATAATAAAAGTTGAAAAATAAAAAAGTAAAAACTAATAATAAGTATTGGAATGGAATCTATCTATAGGGAACAATACTGGCATAAATATTCAAATCATCTGTGCTCTATATTTCAAAACACTTGACAACAAAATATATTCATTGATACCTGGTGACTTGGATGCATTTAACCTAAGCTGCCATAAGCATTCTTTTACTTCAAGCAAAGTCTCAGCGTCCCCACCATTTTCTCTGTAAGGTACCCTGTCAATTATGAAAAACAAAAATCTTTTGAAATTTTTACAGCTAGTACTGTGTGTATAAAGTGCATTAGTAGTTTTTCTGTTCCTAATGTCCCTGTTGTGCTCTAAAATTCTTGATCTCAATTTCCTAATAGTTTTACCCACGTAAAACGTTGTACAGCTTAAACACGTAGCAAGATATATAACCATTTTTGTATTACAATTAACAAACCCAGGACTCCCTATAGTTTTATTATAGTTGTGCACTGTAACATAGGGTCCATTGTTAATATACTTGCAGGTGCTACAAAACCCACATTTACTCATCATGGAGTGTTTGTGGGGGTTGTGGGAATCAAAACTCTCCATTAATTCCTTAAGGTTCCTTCCCCTACTAAATGTGAAGGATGGTAAGGTACCTATAACTTTAGTAACATCGTTAGGAAGTACCCCTGCCCATACGTCTTGAATAATATTCATAATATGGGAACTATCTGCATTGTATGGTAAAACCATTGAGTGTTTCATCATTCTCATTCGGGAATTGTCCTTGCTAACATTGGACAGACCTGCTATTAAAATTGGTTTATATATAGTGTGCCTCTTTGCTGCAACATCATCCTTAATTGAAATCATAATATCATAAGGATAACCTCTTTCCTGTAGCATATCTATCAAATTAATAATTTCTCTCTCATACATGGTGTCATCAGTAATAAGTCTGGACAGTCTCACTATTTGCCCTTTTATGATATTTTTCTTTTGAAAAAAAGGATGATAGCTTTGAAAGGGAAGAAATGAATTTGAAAAAGTTTTTTTACAATAGATACTGGAAATTAAAGTCTTATTCTGTCTGTCCTTAGTTAGCATAATATCCAAAAATTCACATTTGTTGTGATGTATATTGTGTGTAAACTTTAGGAAAGAAGTACTTTTATTTAGAGCCTCAACACAATCAATGATATATTCTTTCTTGCCTTTTCAAAATATTAAAATATCATCCAGAAAGCGTACATATAACGCTATATTCTCTCGAAATCTAGATGAAATAACATTGTCACCCTCCCAGTCAACCAGAACTAAATTAGCGTAGAGTGGGGCACATTTTGCCCCCATTGCTACACCAGTGATTTGTTTAAAATAGTCTCCATCAAAAGTTATAAAGTTATTATTAAGAACCATGTCCAAAAGATCAACCAGCAAGTTCTGTTTCACTACATGCTGTGTAGTCAGTTTACTCAGGCTATTCCTAAACATTTCCACTCCTACATCGTTGAGGATGACAGAAAATAAATTGATGACATAAATTGTCAAAAAGATGTAGTCATCATCCCACAAAGTGGTCCTGATGATGTCCAAACAATGCCAAGAGTCTTTCAATACCTGTGGGGCACTTTCACAAATATCCTTACAATGAAAATCAATAAATGCGGCCATTGTCTCAGTTTTGGAACGTCTTGCTGAGACAATAGGTCGAAAAGGCGGGTTGGCCATAGATTTATGTATTTTATGTATACCAAATATGGAGGGAATAACTGGTGAATTCACCACCAGGAATTCATATTCATCTTTGTCCAGTATTCCCTCCATAAACCACTCGGAAATTTGCCAATCCAATTTTGTATATGCCTTGTAGACATCGTACTTGGATACTCTCAAATAGGTAGATGTGTCGTTTAGTAAATCCAACATACAGCTGCTGTAATCAGTAGAAGTCATTATAACAACCCCCCCACCCTTATCTGGCTTCATCGCCCTGTGAGTGTTAGAAGAGGTTAATTTTTGTAAACAAAACCTCTCACCCTGGGTGAGGTTGTCAATCCAGTTGTGACTATATTTGAAATGTCTCCTTAAATAAGTTTCACAAATCTGCTCAAAAATATAAATATTAGGGTTAGATGGGGGAATAAAGGTACTTTTTCTCTTTAGTGTAGGCATATAGTACATAGGTTGACTGCCCTGGTTGGAAAAAAACATTCTTAAATTTAACTCTCTAGAAAACAACTTCAAATATATCAAAATTTTGGCTATATCGTGTTTAAAAGATGGGACAAATGAAAATCCCTTTGCACATAAACTAATAAAATCATCGCTGAGTATTAACTCACTGTAATTGTAAATACAAAAGTTCCCTTTTTAATAATATTCAGTTGTTTCTCCTGTTCAGTATATGTAACTTGATTAATCACATTATAAAAAATGTCATTGTTACAACCTAATTCAAAAAAATCAAAATCATTATTCAAGGATGCAACTGTGTCCATAATGTTCACGTTGTTGTCAGCACTGCTTCCACTACTTTCACTAGCAGTCAATAAAGAACACAAAGTGTCATTTGGTATCGAAGGCAGCTGGTAATGGATTGTACCAGCTCCATCGTCGGAATCATTTAGTTGTGGCGTCTCAACCAGTTCTGTCTGTTTTGTGGGTTGGTAGCTCTGCCCATGTTTGGGTGAGCTGTTGCACCCACAAACTGTCTCTCCCGAATCCGTTCCGAATGCCTTACAGGTAGGGGCTCTAAAAAATCACCCTGCTCATCAAACAATTCTGCATCTGAAGTCCCCTCTACCAATTCATCATGAGTATTTGAAGCGTAAGATGTAATACGCCCTTTGGGTGCATTCAGTTTCATTTGGCTGTCATAAAGTACTTTGAAAGATTTAAAATGAGTATAAACTTTTTTCTCGGCATAATCATGCTTGTCTCTGTTACGTTTACTAAGTTTTATGTCAAGACCTTTCTTAACAAATGTTTCAGCGTCACTGAGTATACGCTCATACTTCTGCTTATTAAACTCAAACAAAAGGTCTTTAGTAATATTGTTGTTTAGCAAAGCTAGATCATCTTTAAGTTTAGCCAACTTGTTGGTATTGTTACGTATAATAAGTTTCATAAGATCTATACCTGTGTTGTCGAATAGTGCAAGCAATTCTTGAAAAACCTCCGTGTCTAATTCGAAACCCATGGGTAACCTGAATACCCTTAAGCCTTTCGGCACCTGCTTCAATTCAATGGATCTTTCTAGATACACATTATCCATTTGCAGAGACTTGTAGTGTCGCAGCCCCTTCTCAAATTGAGCTAGTTGGTCTCGTAATGAACCTGATCCAGCAACAGAGACCGGAGTCTCGTCTCTTGAACCAATCCTCGGAGGGTCCAGCAGATTCGAAAAACTAGTTTTTCGTTGATTGGTTAGTTGGTTAGATGAGCGAACCTGTGCTACGCCCATCCTAGCATTGCCATTACTATAAAAACACTATACCAACACGGAGGAAGGGTGGGAAACAAACTGCAGAAATGTTTCTCACAGCTGAAAAGCAGCAGTGAGCCTTTAAATGAAAGTTTTAAACAGCTAAATTAGCCTCTAGAAAAAAGAGTTTAACTGCAACAAGTTATTATAAACAAACAACCCAACAGATGCTTAATAAAAGTGGACAATTTCAAGTTAATACCTCACACACAGTGAAACTAGCTAGAAAAATATACAGTACACAAAGTGCTATAAATAACAAAGAAATAAAGAACAAAATAAACAAAAAACAGGATACTTAATGTTATATATTATAGCTCTGAGTTTCCTCAGTGTCCTTCCTTTGATCAAGCTCAGTGTGAAATGGCAGAACACTCACAAATTAACTTTTTAGGTAACAGAAAGTTGAAACCTGAGACAGTTTTTAAGAAAGAAATCTCAAAAGAACCAATGAGGTGCTTAGTCTAAGCTGTAGTCCAGGTGACCTCAGTCAACCAATGACCTCAAACAATTCTCTCTCACTGAAATGCCTGATGGCTTTGGCTAAACCAAGATGTCCCTGAATTTGTGCTCAGACACACAGCCTCCACAAACACTAGGCCCAAATACAAGCCTGAATATGGAAATGCTACAAATATCCCCACTACTTAGAACAAACTGCAGAAATGTTTCTTCCTCCTCTTCCGAGTCACTCTGTGCCTGTGCAGGCGTGGCAATGGTGGGGGGCTGTGTGGCCCTGCCCCATGCTGTTCCTGCTGCAGCTGTTTCCGCAGAATCATATTGTGTAGCATGACACATACGAGGACAATTTGGGTACATGCAGCTGGTGAGTACGCAAGACTCCACCTGATGTGTCCAGGCACTGGAACCATGATTTGAACATCCCAAACACATGCTCTACTATAATACTGGTCTGTGAGTGTGCCTCATTATGGAGTTCTTGTTCGGGTGTGTGTGCATTTCTGATGGGTGTCATCAGCCACGGCTCCAGTGCGTATCCAGCAACCCCCACTAGGTGACCGTCAGGGATGTCCCCATTGGCAAAACTCTGGTACAGCTGCGTCAGATGCCAAATGTGGGAATCGTGATAGCTTCCAGGGCAGCTAGCACACACATTCATTATTATGCCCTGGGCATCGCACATGACCTGACAGTTGATGGAGGCGAAGCCCTTGCAGTTGATGTAGACCCTACCCCACTCACTGGGTGGTGCTTTGATGCATATGTGCATGCAGTCTATAGCACCCACTACCTCAGGGTATTCTGCTATTTGGTGGAACAGTTGCATATTGCTGGCCAATGCCTCATGGGTGTTGGGAAAATATACGTGCTCACCGACATGTGCTGACATGGCATCCAGGAACTGGTGGAGTACCCTGGATGCTGATGCCTGTGAGATCCCCATCATATCCCCAGTTGGCCTTTGGAAGGTGCCTGTAGCTAATATTCTTAGGCCCACACATACCTTGGTATCCACTGAGATGGGTTCCCCTCTGTTAGTTCTGTATATCAGGCGTGGCCGATATAGCTCAACAATTTGCTGTAGGAGGTCCCTGTCTACCCTATAGCGCACCACTATCTCCAGCTCATGTAGCCCCCTAGTAGGTTATCAGTTTGTACACTCTTCTCTGTCTCCTCACTGTGGGTTGGTCAACAGCATTCACACCCTCACCACCCTTAGCCTCTTCCAAAAGTTGTTGTATGATAGCTATAGCAGCCCCTGTCATTTTGCTGTTGTGAGTGTTAAAATTTCCCCGCTTGTTTACACCGGTGGTGTAGAGTGTGGGAAAAACCAGAGGGGAAGGTGTTTGGATAGTTTATTGTAGGGTTCTGGGCTGGGCTGGTCTGCTGCCTGTGTAATTGGCTGATTCTGATACATTTCACCTGCCAGCTATGCTAGTTCTCCTTGATTACCTTCCTACTGCTGTTTTCCCTTCCCATTGCCTTTCCTGTTTAGGCTCGGGGGCGCGCCGCTCAAACAGAGTGCTCAAATGTGCAAAGTGCTGCTATTTCCTGGTTTAACTTTCTTTTCCTTCCTTTAAAACCCAGTGTGCGGTGCGCACACCTGCTTAGGCACTGCAAAGAGTGCTAGGCAGAGTCAGACACACCCCCTTGCTTAGTTCTGCTTAGCTACGAGCAAACCTGAGCCACAGGGCTCCAATCCACTTACAGTATGCCTGACACCCCCCCATGATGTCAGCTAACTCCTAGGCTTGCACCAAACTATTCCTACTCTTACACTGTTGGGACCTGGCTAACATGCTGGGGAAAACTGGGATTCACTATCATCCACCTAATTTGCATAGGATTGCCTGCTAATGCATAGTTACATGTGTCAAACTAAGCCTCCCCCCTTAGCAACCACTATCCACTGGCCATGTTGTCTTTTGCCTGCCATTGACTTGCATGGCAGAATTGTGATTTTAGTTAGAATGCTTGATTTAGGTTTATTTTATTTTCCCCCCGATCCCATTTGTGTGCAGCTGCCCTATGCTTAAACAGCCGAGGTCGGCTAAAAAAAATAAAAGTTGTTCCTTTTATTTTTTGGGCTGTTTGTGATACTTCCCACCTGATATGCAGTCTTCATTTGAAGCTGTCACAGCTCCGTTTTGGATTTTGCAGAAATGTACCCAGTTACTAACCAACCCATCTCGTGACGTAGGGGTTTATGTTCAGGCTGGTGAGCTTGTCTATAATACCTGAGTGGGGAATGATGTCAAAGACCTTTGCAAGGTCTAGGTAGGCTGTGTGGACTACCATTCTCTCATCTATAGCCTTGGTAACTGTCTCAAAGAAGTCCACCAGGTTTAGGAGGCATGATCTTCCCTTAACAAAGCCGAACTGGGTAGGGTCCAGTGTTTGGAGGTTTCCAATGTCTCTGTTAATGAGATCCATGATGATGTGCTCCATAGCTTTGCAGACCAAGCTAGTCAGGCTTATAGGGTGATAGTTCCCGGGGTCTGTTGTGGCTCCACCTTTGTGGAGTGGAATAACCATTTCTGTGCGCCACTCTGTGAGCACGTAGCCTGTGGAGAGGCTGAGTTTAAACAGTGTGTTTAGGTGAGGGGTTAGTTCATCTTTGAGCTCATGTAGGATGCAGATTGGGACACCGTCCAGTCCCATTGATGCTGTGTTTTTGGCTTTGGAGAGGGCTGTTTTAACCTGAGTGTCTGTGATTTCAGGGGCACTATATTCTTTTGGTATAGTTATGGGCCCTTTTCAGGATGAGAGGGTGGTGAAGTTTGCACTGAACCTGTCTGCCAGGATGTTGGCTATATCGGTCGGTTCAGTGTATTTTGTGCCATTCTGCACTAACTCTGAGCAGATCTGTGAATTGCCACTTAGATTCTTGACATAGCTAAAGAATGCCTTGTGGTTATTTTTGGAGTCCATGGCAATTTTTCTTTCAAAGCTAGCCTTGGATGATTTTATGAGGGAACGTAGTTTCTTGCTAGCCTTGGATGATTTTATGAGGAAACGTAATTTCTTGCTGATACTAGAGTAGGCTGGGTCCTCAACCCACTTATCACCAGCAAATACCCATGCCCATTTGGTGCCAACTGAATCACCTAGAGTCATATTTTACACTAAGTGGTTAGCCCTGCCATGGCATACACTCTGTGATCCGTGTTCTCCTAATCTTGAGGATACTGCACACCACAATATATGCCTAAAGCATATGTTCTATACAACTGCTTTGGGCATCTATTCTGGTGTGCAGTATCCTCAAGATTAGGAGAACATGGATCACATAGTGTATGCCATGGCATATACTCTGTGATCTGTGTTCTTCTAATCTTGAGGATACTGCACACCATAATAGATGCCCAAAGCAGTTGTTCTGTACAACTCTACCCCTCCATATGCTGCTGCCCACAGCTCCATTCTTGTATGGGTTTGAGATGGAAATGCACTGAACATGTTTTTAGAGATGGAAGAAAACTCACAGAAACACAGGGAGAACATAAAACTCCAAACAGGCATTGGTCAGGTGTTAGGATTAAACTTTGTACCCTGTGCATGGGAAGCAAAGACCTTAACCATTATTCCAACTGGTCTCTATGCCTGGCTGACATTTTTGCCTATTTGTCTTTGGATCTTTCAGTCTCATCTAGCTCATATGTGAATTTAGTGCTCCACAGCACCCTTCATCAAATGCCAGTAAAGAGGCCCATACCTCCTTCTTGGGATTTGAACTTTGTTATAAAGGAGCTCACTCTGTTCACTTTGTGACAGCTATGCTAGCCTGAAATACATCTCATGAAATGTCCTGTGTTCAGTAGCAATCACCTCAGCAAAAAGGATTTTTGAATTCCAAGCACTGATGTGCAGGCTGCTGCACAATGTTTTCCATAAGGACGGTGTCTCTCTAGGTTCATAGGTTCATAGGTTGGTACTAGGCTATTGACCCTAGGGCCTATACAAGCCTAGCCATAACAATTCCCTGGCTATTTCTTCCCACAATATTTACTTCCCTGGACCCCTGTCTAGCAGGGCGATGGATGTGATCTCCGGGGTGAATTTACTATCTCCCATCCAATCATCAAGGTTCCTTTTGAAGAGGGCCAAAGAGGCATTCTGTTTGACATGTATGGGCAGTCTATTCCAGAGTCTGGGGAGTCTCTGGGTCAGGAACCTATCCCTCCAGCATGTTTTGTTCATTGTGATGACACAGTTTAGATCACTGGAGCATGTGGCTCTGAGGGATTGGGATTTTTTTAAGTGTAGCATATCCAACAGCTATGGGTTTGACATGGCCTTGTATGTTAAGCAGAAATTGCCTCTGAGTGGACGATATGCGACAGGGTATAGCTGGAGTTTTTTTAGATGGTTAGCATAGGGAAAATGCTTTAGGTCTGTGATTATTTTAGTGAGGTATTTTTGCGGCCTTTCCAGTTGTTGCAGATGTCTTGAGAGGTACATACCAAACGGGGAGTTGTATTGTAAAATGGGTCTAATGAGGGATGAGTACAGTGGGACAATGACCTCCTTTTTTCTGGATGAAAAGCCCGTGCTGATGAGGTGTGCCACATAGAAGGATTTCCTGACTGTTGTGGTGATGTGGTTATCGAAGGTGAAACCACTGTCCACCTGGATCCCTAAGTCTCTTATCACACTTTTGGTGTTTAGTGTATTGCCACCTATGTGGTAATTCACGGGTATATGTTGTTTCCCAAAGGGGATAACTATACATTTCTTGGCATTGAGCTTGAGTCCATGGCTCTGGCACCAAGCATTTGTTTCTGTAAGGCCCTTTTGTAGAATATGCACATCATTTGGGGATTCAATAATGGCTCCCAGTTTGCAGTCATCTGCAAACTTTGTTAGCCAGAGTCCCTTAATGTTGGCCTGTACTTCAGAGAAGTAGATGCCAAACAAGAGTGGTCCCAAGACTGAACCCTGAGGTACTCCACTTGTCACTTGTCTGGAGCTGGATTTGGAGTTGGCTACTTTTACAGTGTGGGTTCTGTCAATAAGTCAGTTGGCAACCCATCAAGTGACATAGGGATTAATGCCCAGCTTAGTAAGTTTATTTATGATTCCAGAGTGGGGGATGGTGTCAAAGGCCTTGGCGAGGTCCAGATACGTTGTGTGGACTGCCTTAACCTCATCCATGGCTCTGGAGACTGATTTGATGAAGTCAATCAGGTTCAGGAGACAAGATCGGCCCTTCACAAACCCAAACCCAAATATATATGAGTTGATACTTTGTGGAAAGAAATATGTAAACATAATAGGGTAAAAGTTTGTTAAAATTTTAACAAATAAATATGGACATAATAAAATGTGGTTATTATGGTGCACAAAAAAAGGAAGAAGTGAAGAAAATGGATGGAGTAATATTTTGTTTCATGGACTATATGGAATGAGAGACTAAATGAAATTAAATACAATGGAAAATGGAATTTGACAAAGATTCCAGAAAAAAAAATAATGTTTTGATTGTGGATAAAAGAGTGGGGGAAAATGCTTAAACTGAAGTTTATAATGTACGGAGATTTGTAAATAGATGTAAATAATGTAAATGTGTAAATTCTGTGTAATGTATATATCTATGAACAAACACTGCAAGACTCACCACAAAACAGGTAAAAGGCAGGAATCAAAAATCTTAAATTCTTCAATACAAAACAATTTATTGGAAGGTTAAAAATGCAAGATAAGTGCTTTCGCGTACTGCGACGTACGCTTCATCAGATCTACATTATAATGAAATCTTCCAGTTTAAATACAACCATAATTGAAACCAATGAATCAATTAACTTAATGATTAATCCCTCTGAGACTTATTTAAAGGGATATAGCTATAATACATCATTATACAAAAACAAATGCCCATAAAATGTGCATTACTTCATCAAATGCATAAATAAAATTCTTAAACCATGAGCCGCTTAGAAAATGTCAAATATACCTACTGAATAAACTCTTTAAAATAACATCTAGACAGAAGGTATATATTAATGTGATAAATAAATAAATAAATAAATAAGTAAATGACTGAAAATTAATAGAATGTGTGCATATATTAAATCAACTTAGAATCACTATAAAGTAATACTTTGTATGAACTGAAGTTGCATTAAACAC
The DNA here is from genome assembly GCF_019279795.1 of Protopterus annectens. Lineage (NCBI taxonomy): Eukaryota > Metazoa > Chordata > Ceratodontiformes > Protopteridae > Protopterus > Protopterus annectens. The sequence goes on along the minus strand of NC_056741.1, from coordinate 553,995,755 downwards.
ATTGGATGTTCATATCAAAGAGAAAAAAGCATCCTATCTTTCAATGATAAAATCACATACACAATACTACTAAGCTCAATAAATAAAACTTGCTACTATATGTGTATAATCAATAACAACCTTGATACATATGTATATAAACTTATATAAATAAAGATAGAATATACAAATAAATATACAAATATGTATGTATATGTCAGATTGTAAAATATACATTTTTAAATATATAAAAATGCTTGCACTCAAAAATGCCTAAAAAGAATTGCTAAAATTAACTGTTCATCAGAACTTTAGACCTAACCCAGGTATTATTTCCTGGATGCTAAAATAGGTTTGAGTGAGACGTATAAGTTAAGTCCTGGGTGCACGTGTGCTCTTAACTTAAAAATCCACTCTAACTCTACCTTCTCTAACCTATCATGTGGTCCCTTCCTCTCTTGCTTCTAGTTACAATTTGGAGAACCCTAAAGTTAAAAGTATGATCATGAAAGGAAATAATATGCTTGGCTAGAGCATTTTGTTCCTTTTTTGTCCGGATATCATACACATGATTGTAAACCCTCTTCTTAAATTGTCTCTTTGTTAATCCTACATAGAAGGCTGAACACCTATCACATGTAGCTAAGTAAACCAAACTTTGAGTCTCACAAGTGGCATAGAATCTTGGTACAAATACATAATCCAGTGTAGGATGGATAAACTCTTGTACTCTACTGATATATTTGCACATATTGCAATTTATACATGGATAGGTACCAACTACCCTTATCTTACCTGTATCTACCTCTCTTTCAGGTTTAAAACTATCACATAATAATCTTTTTAGATTCTTATGGTTGCGGTAGGCAAAACTTGGTTTATTGCCTACTAATTGTAAAGTAGATTGATCCATAGTTAATACTTTCCAGTTATTCTGAATGATATTTCTTATAGCTATGTAATCATTGGTGTAAGTGATAGTCAACCTAACTTTATCTCTGACTGTATTGTTAAAATTGACAGTATTGTGTCCCATCCTATTTGAAGATTGATGTTCCTGAAGTTTTTCAAAAATGTCTGACTTTATAGCCTCGACCATCGTTCTATCATATCTCCTCTCCACAAACAGCTCTTCCATAAGATCAGCTTGCTTCATCTTGGTGGCTTCATCTCTGCACATCCTATCAAGTCTGATGAACTGACCCCTGATGATTCCTGGGAAGATATGCCTAGGGTGCATACTGTCGAAGCTGAGGAGCATGTTCTTCCAGCAGGGTTTCCTAAATAATGTTGAGACCAACCTACCAGCTTGTATACTCAAACTCACATCTAGAAAACTAATATCAGAATGGGAGACTTCCAAAGTAAAACTCAAAAAGTTGCTGGTGGCTTCCAGGTGGTCAAGAAAACTTTCAAACTCAGCCTGACTTCCTTCCCATACAATCAGTATATCATCCACAAAACGCTGGTACACTACAATCTTCTTATACAACTCGTGGGTGAACAAGTACTCTTTCTCCCAGTGATAGACAACTAAGTTGACATACGTGTTTGCACACGAGGTGCCCATGGCTACTCCCCATTTTTGATGGTATAGTTGTTCCCCAAAAACAAATACATTATATGATAAGACCAGTTCAAGCAATTGACAAACAAGAATTTGTCGGTCAGTACTCAAATCAGTATTATTCAACAGGAGTTCTCTGATCGCCTGTATCCCTACATCATTGGGGATAGATGTAAATAGATTCTTTACATCTAGGGTTATTAGCACATGGGCACCTGGTAGCAAATAGTTGTCTAATTTCTCTAGGTGGTCGAGTAATTGATATGTAGCTTTCAAAATATGTGGTAACTCTTCCACCATGGGTCTTAGGGTTTTTTCCAAATAGAAAGAGATGTTATCCATCACCCAACCATCACCAGATACAATTGGCCTCATTGGTGGTGGAACCAGGCCTTTATGCATTTTGGGGAGTCCTTTAATAACCGGAACACATGCATGTTCTTTATGAAAAAAAGTATAAAGTTCTTTTGTAATTTGCTGACACATTAGCATATCAAATATAGAATCCTCAACTATTTTATGAAAATCATTAACCTTGCTCATATCAATAGGTGCATAGGGCTTGGTATCATTAAGCATGTTATACATGCTAGGTATGTAATCCTTGGTTTCAAATATAACAATCCCACCCCCTTTGTCAGCTGGTCTAAAAGTCAAAGTATTGATTCCTGACAAAAATTTTAAAGACTCGTGTTCTTTCTTGCTCATATTGAAGTACTTACATTTCCTCTTATTATTACTATAAAAGTATTCATAGAAATCTTCCTCACAAAGTTTAATGAAACACTCCACATGCATGGGTAGCTGTGGGGAAGGTTCAAGGTGCCTTTTGAAGAGGGCCAAAGAGGCGCTCTGCTTGACATGTATGGGCAGTCTATTCCAGAGTCTGGGGAGTCTCTGGGTCAGGAACCTATCCCTCCAGCATGTTTTGTTCATTGTGATGACACGGTTTAGATCACTGGAGCATGTGGCTCTGAGGGATTGGGATTTTTTTAAGTGTAGCATATCCAACAGCTATGGGTTTGACATGGCCTTGTATGTTAAGCAGAAATTGCCTCTGAGTGGACGATATGCGACAGGGTATAGCTGGAGTTTTTTTAGATGGTTAGCATAGGGAAAATGCTTTAGGCCTGTGATTATTTTAGTGAGGTATTTTTGCGGCCTTTCCAGTTGTTGCAGATGTCTTGAGAGGTACATACCAAACGGGGAGTTGTATTGTATAATGGGTCTAACGAGGGATGAGTACAGTGGGACAATGACCTCCTTTTTTCTGGATGAAAAGCCCTTGCTGATGAGGTGTGCCACATAGAAGGATTTCCTGACTGTTGTGGCGATGTGGTTATTGAAGGTGAGACCACTGTCCACCTGTGTCCCTAAGTCTCTTATCACACTTTTGGTGTTTAGTGTATTGCCACCTATGTGGTAATTCATGGGTATATGTTGTTTCCCAAAGGGGATAACTATACATTTCTTGGCATTGAGCTTGAGTCCATGGCTCTGGCGCCAAGCATTTGTTTCTGTAAGGCTCTTTTGTAGAATATCCACATCATTTGGGCATTCAATAATGGCTCCCAGTTTGCAGTCATCTGCGAACTTTGTTAGCCAGAGTCCCTTAATGTTGGCCTGTACTTCAGAGAAGTAGATGCCAAACAAGAGTGGTCCCAAGACTGAACCCTGAGGTACTCCACTTGTCACTTGTCTGGAGCTGGATTTGGAGTTGGCTACTTTTACAGTGTGGGTTCTGTCAATAAGCCAGTTGGCAACCCATCAAGTGACATAGGGATTAATGCCCAGCTTAGTAAGTTTATTTATGATTCCAGAGTGGGGGATGGTGTCAAAGGCCTTGGCGAGGTCCAGATACGTTGTGTGGACTGCCTTACCCTCATCCATGGCTCTGGAGACTGATTTGATGAAGTCAATCAGGTTCAGGAGACAAGATCGGCCCTTCACGAACCCAAACCCAAATATATATGAGTTGATACTTTGTGGAAAGAAATATGTAAACATAATAGGGTAAAAGTTTGTTAAAATTTTAACAAATAAATATGGACATAATAAAATGTGGTTATTATGGTGCACAAAAAAAGGAAGAAGTGAAGAAAATGGATGGAGTAATATTTTGTTTCATGGACTATATGGAATGAGAGACTAAATGAAATTAAATACAATGGAAAATGGAATTTGACAAAGATTCCAGAAAAAAAAATAATGTTTTGATTGTGGATAAAAGAGTGGGGGAAAATGCTTAAACTGAAGTTTATAATGTACGGAGATTTGTAAATAGATGTAAATAATGTAAATATGTAAATTCTGTGTAATGTATATATCAGTAGAAACCCTACTCTTCAGAGCTGTTATATGATGCCAGAGGGCTCCTACAGCAGCAAGGAAGAGGCCTAAGTGAAGCAGCAGCATGGAGGAGGAGAGAAAAAGTACAGAGAGTTAGGAGGTGGAAAGTGAGAATTTGTAGAAAAATTTGTTTGATGTGGAGCTTCAGAATGTAAACAAAGATTCGTGTGTGCTGGATATTACAAGTGAGCAGACTTTAGCTGTCTACATGGAGAAGGAAGTAAGCAAGTCTGTTGAAATGGTGCAGATAACAGAACTGGCATCAAGAGGGCTTGAAGATGATGTTCTATTAAAAATAATCAAGCAGGAGCAGCCAGGTGACAGTTATGCTGTTTCATGGAATGAGATGGCAGGTAATTTTTATGTAAACACCAGGTGATGTGTTAGCAGAAAATGCAACACTTAAAATGTTGGCAGTAGTGACAGAAAGTAAAAGAGGAAAGTAGCAACAACGTAAGGTTTCTGGCAGCAGATAATGCAGTAACTATAACATTTGCAACAGTGACAAGAGGCAAAAAAGAGAGCAGCAAAAAATGTCAGTAAAAAGAAAAGACCATCTGTGTGAATAAGAACACAAATACACTGTAATAGACAGATAGTATGTATGGAACAATTTGGTAACTGTTGTGAGTGTTAAAGATCAAGGAATTCAGTGATTTGTACATATTTGGACAGAGACTTTTTGTGACAATATTTGAAACTGATGGACTGATGAAATTTCAGGCACTGTGTAACAAAGCGGACATTTAGCCATGCAACAATTATTTGTTATGTTGGTCGTAAAGAAAATGTTACAAATAAAATGTTGCATTGTAGTTTAGAACAGATTAAGTAGATGAAGACTATATTAAAAATGCATGCAGGGTCTGTGTGAAACTGTTAATAATATTGTGAAAATTAGAGATGAGACAAACTTATAGAATGGGGGGGGGGGTGAAGTTGTTTTGAAATGTGAAAGCAGTGTAGTGAAACACCTGTCAAATTTTAGTTTTTTGACTGGTTATAGAGAGACATTAAGGTATGCTGGCCAGCTTAAATCATGCTTGTTTTGTGGGAATTTTTCTCATTTAATCAATGATTGTGACAAGGTAGAATGTAACCAGTGTGGGAAAAAAGACATACAGCAAGAATGTGTGTGCCTGAATGCTTGTTTAAAGAATGAACACTTCTGGTATATTGTCAAGAGCAAACAGTAAATGAAGAAAAACAAGAGGAAATGAAGAAAACATACCCAAAGAAGGGCACTAAGAGGCTGGAGAGAGGGCAAATCAGGTGAAGAAGAAACTGTAGAAGAAAAAAATATGGACGGGAAAAATGAGGAGAGAGAGAGAGACAGTGCATGCAGGAAGAGAGGTTAGGAGAAGGGATTGATACTAATCATATTTTGAAGTTCTAGGCAGTGAAAATCTGATTCTGAGGATCAAAGATTATTTATACATAAGACCAGGAAAACATATTCAGTTGGAGAAAGAGTAAAAATAAGAAAACAGTTTTTTTAATATTTCCTCTAAATGTAAAAAGAAAGAAAAGCAATAAGATTAGAGTAGTTTTAGTAAATGTGAACAGTATTATTAACATTTTTAAAAGAATATAGATACTGGAATTGTGTGCTGAATGTGATGTGGATGTTATTATTTTACAGGATGTATAATTTCTGACAAGTGAAGAAAGACTGCAAACAGAAAAATTGTGGGGTGGAACTATAATATGGAACTTATGAAGTGAATGTTATTCTGTAGTGGCTGTGTTGTGTAAAACAACATAGTAAAATATTATATGTAATGTTAATAAGGATGGGAAGGTTAACTGTTGTGGATGTGCGATGGAGAGAATATGCTTATAGAATTATAAGAGAGAATCTGTTTCATGAAATATTAGATTATATGAAGAGTATAATTGCAAGGGACTTTGTGATTTAAAGTAGAAATGTAATAAGAAAGGGAACATGTAAAAATACAGGAAGTGATAAAATGTAAATTAGCTTTGTGGACTTACAGAAGGTAGCACTTGGATATGAAGCCGATTATTTTGTGTTATTGGAAAGCTTAGAGGTAGCAGATGATGACACAGTTGTGACAGGTTTTCAGACCATTTAGCAATATGGATGGAGGTGATGGAAGAAAGGGAGTATATTAAACTAGGAAAGGGTGAAAAAAAAGAATAAATGAGAAATTGTGGGATAAAACTGGAGCATGAAAAGTATTGAAGTTATGGAAGGATCATATAACCATGAAGGACATCTATAAAAACTGGTCTGAATGTTGGACTAAATTTAAAAAAAGTATTAAAAGTGCTTTTTTCAATGGCAGGATGATGAAAGGAAGAAAAAGTGAAGTATAGAAAAGTATATATAACTGCATTAGAAAATGTATAGAATAATACAAAAGAACACTACAATATGGAAAACATATAAATGAAATTAAGGCATTACTGCTTAGGTAGAAATATTATTTACACGTGAGAAGGGAGGAGGCATTTGTATATTTGGGTAAAATAGTAAAGGAGGATATTATACAAAAAGAACACAAGAGCAAATTGTGGGTGGTGTTGTACAGCATGTGGAAAATATGTATAAGAGTAAAAAGAAGGAAAATAAGAGAGAATGGAAAATGAAAAAAGAGAAAAAAAAACCATTCCAGAATGAGTTCAGGAAGAATTTGAAAAATGAATCACTATTAGTGAATTGAAAAAAGTACTAAGAAAAGTAAATGTTGATTCAGTATCAGGCCCAGATTAAATAGGGTTTGGAATGCACAAGGCATTAATGGATTGGCAAAAGTAGCATTTTGTAAATGTACTAAATGAATAATTGAAGGACAGGTTTGCTTATGAAGAGTTATGTTATCCAATACTAAAATGTATATGGAAGAAAGATGAGAAGAATGAAATAAAAAATTGGAGAGCCATCATGGTACGTACGTATGAGAATAATACAATGGAGAATGGAAGGAAGGATGAGGGACATTATGGAAGAATGTGTATATGGTAGTTATGAGAGAAACTGTGAATGATATACATAAAATGGAGGATGTGGAACTTATGGTAGTTGATATTAGCAAGGCATTTGATACAGTAGGATATGGTGCTTTGTGGGACATTATGGAGAAGTATGGAACACGTAACAAACTTAGGAGGGTGTGTGAGTGAGAGTGTTAGGGAATAGTTGGATGAGTAAAGAAACATGTATGAAGTGTGATATAAGACAATAATATTCCATGAGTGGAATGTTGTTTGCTTTGGTGATGACTATGATAGTGACTGAAGTAACTTATAAAATGAAAGATTCCAGATATGTGATGCAAAAGAAGGTGGTGATTCAAGTAGTTTTGGCAAATGCAGATGATATAGTTGTAGTTGCTAAGAACAAAATATGAATGAGGGAAATGTTAGTCTTTTTGAAAGGATGCTTAAAGGAAATGGGAATGACCTTGAATAGAGATAAAAGTAAGGTTTGGGTTACATGGTGAAAACTGGGGGGAGGGCATGTATTTTTCATTGAAAGACATGTATTTGCTATGGATAAAATTTGGGGACAATTAAATTGTTATGATGCAATGGGAGAGTTTGATAAAATAAATGAAAGAAATATTTCTTCTGTGGAGGACATATAAATTAGCATTCAGGAAAAAGGTTTATCCGGTGAATTCTGCATTAATGGAAAAATAGCATATATGCCAAATGTTTTTATGATCACAGAAAAATATGAAAAGGAAATTGTGTGACTGGAGTTTTTTGAAAAGAGGTGAAGGTGAAGGAGAATTGGGGTTACTAAATCTAGTTGTCTATTCTGCTTCTTTAAACTGGTATAGCATATTAAAGTCACTAAAAGAAAAAGATGAGAAATTAAGAGTGAGAATGTTTAACTATATGTACAAAACATTGCGGGAGATGATGCAAATAAGAAAAAAGAGAAAAAGTATATGTAAATAAAGAAATTAAAAATTACTAAAAAAAAGTAAAAACAGAGAAAATAAAAAAAATGATGATGTAGAGAATGACAGAAGGATGTGGTATAATAATGTGATAAAAATATTATTATGTAAATCCATGGGAAATTTTACAAGAAGAAGTGATTGAAGCCATTAAAGTAAGGAAAAAACAGTGTACCAAGACAGAGGAGTGTCAGGATTTCCTATGTAAACCGGTAATAAATAATTTACCAGTAAAGGTGAATATGCCATATAAAAAGAAAATTGAAACAGTGTGTTTATTTTATGGGGAGGAAGAGACAACAGAGCATTTTTTTTAAAAATGTAAGAGTGATGAAACTCATAGATATGAAAATGATTATGTATGGCTATTATAAGAACAAGAAGAATGAATATGAGAGAATAGTAGACACAATTTTATTTTTTATAATATGGGTTATTTGGAATGAAAGACTGAAATAAATTTTGTTTAATGGTAAATGGATTTTGGCAGATATATTGTGAAAATTAGATTATGGATGTAGAAGAATGAGTGGTAGTCAGTTATGGATGCATAACAATGAAGATGTTAGAAAGAAGAAAATGATAAATAGTGAAAAAATATAAATGTGTATACATGTGCCTGTAACTATGCACATTTTGTAAATATGTAAATAATGCTTTTTATGTTGGGTTTAATAGAAGGCCCTCTATTCTTTTTGATAGTTGTTGTGAGGTCTTTTTCATTCACCTGAAATACATTCAAATGAAGCAGATACAACCTTGGTTAAATTCTCATCTGGAGGATGACAAACTCTTGAGTGGGAGTACTTCCCTTATCCTGCACTGCAGTATTAGCAATTGATCTACCCGGTGTGTAAATAAACCCCACATCCTTCTGATGTGCCACTGACACTACCTGTCTGCCAAACTCCCCAGCATTCACATCTAATAATATCTAGTGAACATGAGCCTTTGGCTGTATTCATTAACACAGGTGGCTGATGTACCTTTAATCATTTGGCTGTATAAATGCCTTACTGCATGCATTTCTAGGAGAGAGCACATGGCTAATCAGCATATGTGCCTCTCCTGGAATACCTCATTAACATTTGTGATAGGTCAGAGAGATACACCACTGTGGTGCTGCGTGTCTTTGTGTTGCCGCACCACATAGGGCTGTCTCTCAATTGAAATGGTTACTGTGAAGTGGACACCAGACACACATCTCACAGCAAACTTTCTGCTCTCAGCCTCTTATCTTGCTATTTGAATAGGTTCATAGGTTGTTACCAGCTAACAACCACTAGGGCCTTTACAAGCTGAGCTGAGCCCACCAAACAATTTGGGTCCCAGATATCATGGGTGTCTATATTGGAGGGGAGCATCTTAGTAGGGAGGTAACTAAGGATTTGTAGGGAGAGTGTTAGTTAAGATAATCATGTTCATATTGCTGGACTCTGTCCATAAGAAACATGGGTGTCAGAACAGAGGTAAATTTGCAGTTTCCCATCTAATTGTTAAGGTTTCATTTGAATAGGGTCAGGGATTGATGCTGTTTTACATGGATGGAGAGCCTATTCCATACTGCAAGGATCCTTTGGACCACATATCTATCTACCTCCCTGGATCCCTGAATGTATTATTTCTGGTGTTATTCACTTTGCGCATGAGTAAGAGATCCATCGCAGCTGGGTCTGAGGAAGCCCTCTAAGCCAAGCAAAAATCCACCCTTAGCAGCCTGTAGGAAACTAAATTCAGAGACAGAGCCTTTAGGTTATCAGTGTAGGGCAGGTTATTCAGGTATAGACAGAATGATAACCTTTATGGGTTTTCCAAATGTTGCAAGTGTCAGATTAGATACATGCCAAGGGGGATATTGTATCCAATGATAGGTCTGATAAGGGCTGAGTAGAATGGTACTATAACTTCCTTAGACCGGGATGCCAGACCCTTACTTATATATTGGGCAACATCAAATTATTTTCTTACTATCTTAGCTACATGTTTGGTCAAAGGCCAGATTGCTGTCTATATATGTTCCCAGATCCCTTACTACTGGGTCACCTCTTAGGGGTGTTTTATTACTAAAGCAATTAACTTCAGTTGACAGTTTCCCCAAAGTGCATTATAATGCATTTTTTCACATTGAGGTTTAGACCATGGCTTTGGCACCAGTCATTTGTTTGTGTTAAACCCTCTTGCAAGATGTTGGTGTCTTGGGGGGATCTATAATAGCTTCCAATTTACAGTCATCTGTAAACTTGGTGAGCTGGAGGCCTTAAACATTACCCTTGACTTCTGAGCAGTAGATACCAAGCAAGATCAGGCCCAGTATGGAACACTGGGGTACTCCACTGGTGACCAGTCTCTTGGTAGAGGTGGTCTTATCAATCCTGATTTCTTGTGTCCTGTCTATGAGCCAGCTGGAAATCCAGTGAGTTATGTATTTAGATTCAGGAAGCAACAGAGGATGTTGTCAGGACCCGTGAAAGTGGTGTTGTATATGTTGATGGACATTTTACCTGGTGGATTGGTACCATCGGTAAGGGGGTACCATCTCTGACCAGTCAGCTATGGGCTATGGTGCTGCTACCTTTATGAAAGAAAGAACTGATGAAGAGAATTTTGTGTTGTGCTTTTTAGCTTGTAAAGCTTTTGTTTCCCTATTGTACTTAACTATTGTTTTTAGTTTTTGTAGTTTTAGTTTTTTGTCTAGTTAGTAAAGAGAGTTGTTCTTCTTGGTTTGTTTCTTAGTTTTTCTTTTTTTTTTATTTTTTGTTTGGGTAAGAGGATTCCAGAACAGAACTGTTTTTTGAGTTTGTTTTAGTGTTTGTTTTGCAAAACTAAGTAACCATCAATATCAGCATAGCACAATTCCAAACAAAAACCAAAATTACAGATTTACATAAATATATCTGCAATTTATAAAAATATGCAATCCCACTAAATCTCAGAAATCCATAACAATTCCATCCGCACCAATCATCTAATAATATATAATAACAGACAGATCACACACACACAACCACTAATAACAAACAAAAAAAAAGTACCTATCCTGCTCTCTGCTCTTGTTGTGTCATACTGATAAAATACTCAATAAAACACAAAAAACAACTCACCAAACAAAACTCCTCCCCTCACCCCCTCACCCTCACCCATAAACTTGTACTGCATTAAATTTAACATTTTATTGAACATTCAAACACACAAAACAAAACTACAACAAACTAAAAAATATGAGATGTAAAATTGTGGCAGAACCATGTACTCATCACTGCCAGTGGGTACCTGAAAATTACAGAGATGCATTTCTTCTTAGCTGTCAGATCTATAAACTGTGAAAAATGGGACACTATTCCCCTGAAAAAAATTACATATGAAACAGCATAACTTGACACTTAAGAATAGGTAGGAAGATAGCATAATCCTCAATAAACCTTGCTTTAAAATCTCCAGAGGAAAAAGAGATTTCTCTAGCTTAGGCCAAGCACTTTGGAACAGACTATCTGCTGAAATGAGTCAAAATTTAATTGTTTAAATGCAAATAAAAGAACTGCTGTTTAAGGGCACAAAATGCTTGCACAATGAGGGCTTAGTTTTGCTGGTCGCAGCTGTCTTGCAAAAACATATATTTAACCAATGCCTAGTGGCTAAATTTCTGTCTTACTTTGTCATAGTGTAAATAAGAATTCCACATATAAATAGCATCCAAATGTATTGTCAGTACTTTATTAGAATACTGATCTGTGTGGAAGATCCTGTTTATGTCATACACTATGGTGCCCAGGTCATGACTGACAAGGGTCTATCGACAGGTCCACTTAGCCAGTTAACATACTGAAACAGATAAATAAATAAATAACCTCATGCTCTAGCTATTCATGACATTGACCATGGCAGACATTTAGACCTGCTATATGCAGGACAACATGTGTGTGTGTGTGTGTGTGTGTGTGTGTGTGTGTGTGTGTGTGTGTGTGTGTGTGTGTGTGTGTGTGTGTGTGCATGTGTGTGTGTGTGTGTGTGTATGTGTGCTAAGTCTGCCTAGAGGTTAAAAGGAGACATGAAATTATACCCAACAGCATGATGGTGGTAAGAGGCTTTCTATACTCCAGACTTTCATCCCAGAAGAGAATGAATAGGCAGTAGTGGGTATTCTCTTTTGACTGCCCAGTGCCTGAAGTTAACAAAGGGCAATAAATAGAACCATAATTTGACATGAAAGTGCTATTATGCCAACCACTTAAAAACCTGCTTTATAATATCAGAATCTTCACTATTGCTGCATCTAGTTAAATGAGACTGAAAACGTGCACATTTGAGTAAACTGAAAAATACCTTTAGAACAATTACCTTGTAAGTGGTTAGACACCCAACAAGACTATGTCATGTGGTTACAGAGTACAATAAAATATGGATTTTGAGGATTCAGATCCTTATCACAGAAATGGGGCAAGTCTATAATATTTTTAAAGACCCACAACCAAATTTAGTGAAAATGATTCCCTTGAATAGAATAAAACTGAGCCAACTTAATTTGTTTCTTCCGTTAATTCTAAATGCCTTGATATAAACTTCATGTAACATAGCATAAATATTATATGATTCTTAAGTGTATTAACAGCAAATCTGATTAGTGTGACTGAAAATGTGGATCTGTTTAGGAAAACACATTACATTATTAACTCTACACTTGAAATAATACCTTATAATCCCAAAGGGTTAGTAAAGTATACCACAATTTCTTTATGGAACAAGACTATTTGCTCTGAATTTCAGACATCTTAAATATGCATTAAAGTAATGAAGTATTGACTTTTATGGACTTTTATACAGGGGTATAACGAATTGCACTCAAAGAGCAAATTAAATATGCTAAGTGCTTGACTTTTTCATCAAATAAATGTTAAGGTAATATAAACAAAAATCAAAGATCTGACTTGTTAAGGTTTATAGAAAGGAAAGTTAACAATGAACACAGAATTTAAAAATGCATTATTTAACAATATTGGTATATTCTGGGAATGGCTTTTCGGTTGAGTGGTATGTTTGAACAAGGATCGCAAACTAAATGCAGAAGAGGGAAGGATGCTAACAGGTATGTTAGCATCTTTCAGAAATGATTGTCTGCATGCTAGGAATAAGGAACAATTAAGAATTATAAATAACTCCTCCCCCCACACTAAAAAAAGTTTTATACTACAGCAAATGTGTGAGCAGTAAATTAAGACTGCATTTAGCATAAGGTAACATTTTATTTCTTTATTTAACTGGGTGGATATATGGCATTCTGCCATTGTAAAAGCTTTAATAATGAGAACATTTCCCAAATGTTAAAAGCATGTGTGTCTGAGAATATTTTAGACTAAAAAGAAATATTTGTCTAGGGCTCTGGCAATACATAAAAACGAATATAGTGGAGCAGAGTTCAGATTTGTGAGTATTAATAGGGTTGTTATTCTTGACACCAGAGATAAAATGCTAAATTTAAAGGATATCATCAATGAAAGGAAATACTCCAGGTATATAAAGCAGGGGTGTGGGCCTAGGTCTGCCTTAAATGAAAGGTTGACTTGTGCAACTTTTATATTTCAAGATTCCCATTAGCAGATGTAGTAGATGGCTGCATTAATGAACTACTGTTAAAGACACACACACACACACACACACACACACACACACACACACACACACACACACACACACACACATCTAAATCACATGCTGTGCAAACATTTCTCAGACAAAAATAAGCAATGTTACCATGTATAGATAGAAGCATCATTACTGTGTTATCATTGTTATTATCTGTATTGTATAATTTAGCATGCTATGCACTGGGATCTCTAGTACTGATTACACAGGTGGCAAGCCTGTTATATGATGTGCATTTGTTGCCTTGCATGTGTCATTTAGCTAATGAAATGTTTTTTTCTATATCATATACCGTTTCTTGACACATGCATTAGAATTAACATGCTGATGTTTCATTTGGGTCAATATGTTTATTCTACTACCACACGAACACACAATGTATTGAAACCTCATGATGCTACTTCTGTTATTTTTATTATATATTGGTTTTGTTATTCATATATATATATATATATATATATATATATATATATATATATATATATATATATATATCTATATATATATATATATATACAATTAGTACACAGAAGGTGATGGTTATATCGTGCTGATATGGCCAATATGCAATTTAGCTGCACTGGTAGGTAATTAAAAGGTCTTTCTAGAGAAATAAACCTGTGCTTGGTTTAGCATGTTGTTGAGGTTTCTGAAAAGGCACACAAGAATACCTTGCGTACTACAATAAGTCTAAACTAGTGTTTCTGTGGGGAGATATGTATTTGCCACAGTCATATAGCAAAATAATTTTTATCGGGTTTGTCAGTGCAGATGTTTTATATTCTGAAACAACCTTTTCAGCATTTTAGATATTGGCAAATGTAAATGTGATACGCAGAAACTCTTGTGCATATGGATATGGACCCCTGACATGGAATAATATGTGTTGATATCCGTATTTGTCATTCCATTCATGCTATAGTTCTTAATAACCTGCACACTTGTACCATTAACGTAGTCCTACATGTTATGCTACCAGGTACCTACACATGCACCTGCCCCTCACACACACACACACACACACACACACACACACACACACACACACACACACACACACACACACACACATGCACATACCTTGTCTAAACACAGATTACCTCACAGACACACACACGCATGCACACACATTTATTAACAACTACCAACTGCTTATCAGGACAACACACACATCTCAACAGGAGTTCACGCTAATCTGCACATCTAAGCATAGGTATGCAGTAGACCATAGTTTCAGAAAAGTTGAGAAATGACTTTGGTATAACAATTAAGCAAGTATAAAAAACATTCTTTTTATATTTTTTCTTTAAAATTGTGCACATTAATTATAAACCCTCCTAATAAAATACATCGTCTTTTGGCATTACTGGATAATCACTTCAAGTTAGTCTTCATTTCCTAGGATCATAGGAGATTATTAGGCTATCGACTGTGAGGTCATTTTAAGCTAGCCATTTCCACCCAATGTAATACTGTAGAAGTACTGGTCAATACCCAAGATTACATTTAGTGATGACTGCCCATGTCCAGAAGGTTTGTGGGCACTATCCCCTGTAAAAATGTACAATACTCCATCCATTCATTCAGGTTAATCTTGAACAGTGTCATAGAGGTGCTCTGTTTCACATGAATTGATAGCCTGTTCCAAAGATGAGTCAGTTGTTGGGAGATA
This sequence comes from Protopterus annectens, assembly GCF_019279795.1. NCBI lineage: Eukaryota > Metazoa > Chordata > Ceratodontiformes > Protopteridae > Protopterus > Protopterus annectens. The sequence goes on along the minus strand of NC_056741.1, from coordinate 553,980,619 downwards.
AATATGTCCCTCCAGCAAGTCCTATTTAAGTCACAGTCCATATTTAAGTCCTTGGAATGGGTAGCCCTATACCCATTTGATTTACAGATATGCAGTAAGTTCATTAGATTTGGGTCTTGGGTTGCTCTGTAGGCCAGGCATAAGTCTCCCCTAAGGAGTCTATACGATACAGAGTATAGTGACATGGACATTTTTTTTTTTTTTTTTTTTATCATTTGTTGACCGGGAAAGTCCGATTATGTTCCATAGATCCTGTTTTCAGTGGAGGCCCAGGGAGAAATGCTCCAGAAGCATGTCTTTAGAATGTGGGAGGAAACCGGAGTACCCAGAGGAAACCCACATGAATGCAGGGAGAACATGCAAACTCCACACAGAAGGCACCCCAGCCAAGAATCAAACCAGAGAACCTCTTGCTGTGAGGTGACAGCGTTAACCACTGCACCACTGCGGTGTGCCGACATTAGTCGGTCTATGTAAGGTACATGCTGGAGACCCTTGATCTTCTTTATTAGAAACCTCTGAGGTCTCTCTAATTGCTGCAGGCACTTAATACAGTACATACTAAATGGGGCGTTATACTCAATTATGGGTTGGATAAGTGCAGAGTATAGGGAGGCTATAACTTCTTTTGCTACTGAGGTGATGCCTTTACTAATCAAGTGAGCTACATGGAAAGCTTTCCTTACAATGCTAGACATGTGATGGTTGAAGTTAAGGCTACGGAAAACCTGTGATCCCAGGACCCTTACCACATCATGGGTACTTAGGGCATTGTTGATTTGATAATATGAAGGGACACTGTTTGTGCCAAAGGGAATGATGATGCATTGCTTTACATTCAGTCTGAGACTGTGACTAATACAACAGTTGTTGGTCTGTGTGAGACCCTCCTGGAGTATACTGACATCATTTGGGGATTCAGTGATTGCACCTAGTTTGCAGTCATCTGCTACCTTGGTCAGCCACAACCCTTTAGTTTTGACCTGAACTTCTGAGAAGTATATACCAAACAGTAGGGGGCCCAACACTGACCCCTGTGGTACCTCATTCATAAAAGGTCTGTTAATTGATGTGGACTCACCCACTTTGATAGCGTGTGTCCAGTTTGTGAGCCAGTTGGCAACCCATCTTACAGAGAAAGCACATGCATTCAGTTTGTTAAATTTATCAGTAATGCCCGAATGTGGAATTGTGTTGAAAGCCTTTGCCAAGTCGAAGTATGCTGTGTGCACAGATTTGCCCTCATCAATGGCCTTGGTCACACTTTTAAAGAAATCCACCAGATTTAACAGGCAGGATCTATCCTTCATGAAGCTGAAATGGGTAGGATCCATGAGACATGATCCTCCCTCTGATCTTGTAAGCTGAACAGCTGTTTCAAACCTAGGATTGTTCTCCTAATGTTTATGAGTTTGCATAGAAAATGCACACTTTCTATCAGATAACATTAGCAAATCAGCTGTCATGATGGGTAGGGTACACAGCACCAGAATCCATTCTAGAGTCAATGGTAGACTGAATGACTAATGTCAAACCTTTTGGAGTAAAGCTGTTTGTTTCTGTTAATGTTTCAGGATAAATGATAAAAGGCCAAATAAAGGGCAGTACCCATTTCTCTAATGCCACCATAGTGCCCATACATTTCCGATTAGTCTTTAATTATGCCAGTTCTGACAAATAAATATCCACACATTGCAGCAAAGACCCATTCATATGTAACAGGCAAAATATGCTGCAAAAGTCAAAAACCCTATCAGCATGCCTTGGTTAAGTTTAAGCAGAATTTGTAAGGCTGATTTTTATTCAATAATAGCTCTAACCTAGTTATTGATGCAGGTGTATTTATTTTGACATTTGTTAAATGGGTGAGTGGCCTACTCCTGGGACCTTTTTCAGGAATGACTCAGGTCAAGCTGACAATAAAGTGTGTAACCATCTTTTACAAATATAAAATACAAAGGGATGTAGAATGCAAAGGCATAATACAAATGTCATTGGAGACATGCAATAATATTTGTTGCTACATAATAAACAGTAAAGCAGGAAACAAATACAGCTGTCTGATGGACTGGGGTGGATGGGTATTAGTAAGGAAGCTACTAGGTTTGCCCCACTGGTAACACCTTGAAGTGATTTTTTTTGTATTACATGCCTTTAGTGGCCACATTGGTTCACACTGCATTTGTCAGGAACTCTCCTGCTATGTCACAGGATTGGAGACATGTATGGGGCTATACAAATACCTCCTCTTCTGACCAGGCAGCCACTGTGAGTCTGAAGGCAGGCCAAAGGTAAGCCGATCTGAGACCAACTTGCTGCTCCCTACCACCTACCACCGTCAGGGAAACAAATGGGCTAAAACTGTTCCCAGAGAGGAAGAAATGGGCCATGAGGCTCTCATGTTGCCCAGGGGTACACTTACCCTACTTCCTTGGAATAGATGGACCATTTTTGTGCATGGAGTGGAGCCATGGGGCAGGGTCCCTTGGAGGTAGACAGGAAGGCTAAAAAAAAACAAACAAACAAACAAACAAACAAACAAACAAACTATAATACAACGAATTACCATAAAGTAGGTTGACAGTGAGACTGCAGGTGAGTTAGTTATTTGCAATGGTCATTATTTATTTAATGAAAGTAATGTGACAATAGGTTATAGAACTGAAGGGTAATGGAAGGCCGAGGGCATGTGGTCAAGGTCTGTGTAACCTATGTCACTGAAGTATTTGCACCAGGCATTTTCAGATAATTTAGAGTATTTTGTCTAAAGATAAGTAAAGTGGCTATGGTTCTAATTCCTGCAGAAATGGAATTTCAAAAGGTGGGACCCATTTTATGGACTGACCTTTCAGAGGCTGTAAGGGAAAACAATAACATAAAAATGATTAAGGAACCTGGCAACTGTGGGTAAAGTGTTTAATGGGGGGGGGGGGAGTAGTATTTTTGGCAAATGGAAGAGAGAAGATAAGGTTAAGCAATTAGTAACATAAACAGGAGGCAGAGAACATTAATTTATGGGGATTATATCTACTGACCTCAGTAGGGTATATTAGTGAGTTTTTGGGTCTGATAGATTATGCAGAGCTTCCTATAGAGCACAGTTTCCAAGGGAAATTGTAGAGACTGTAGTTACACTAACAGATCAGACCATTCTTTGTGACTTGATTTGCTGGTGACTAGTGTGAATATATCAGTTAGTTTAATAGACATTTAAATCATTTAAAGATTTTGATCATGTTTAGGCCACTGTGCTGGCAAACTAAGTGTTTAAGTATAATTCCAAGGTATTAGATTACAGATGGCTTTATTCTGCTGCTCTGCTCAGGATAGCACAGCAGTACATAATGATTCATGAGGGGTAGTTTGGAGGTGAGTGAGACAAGGTTTCACACTGGTTCTGAGGGTGATATAAATCCTATAACACTACACAGTCATCTCAGCTCTTTATACAAGCTACCTACGGCAGTGTGAAAGCCTTAATATGTGCATATTAACAAGCAGTGAAAAGAAACAGGTGTCCCTAAATAAGTTAAAATGAAGGGTCTTGATCAGCATGAATCATAATCATTGGCATACCAAAGAAAAAGTTAATTCGGACATGTGACTCTGCTGATGTGTGTTACTTAATCTTAAATGAGGAACAATGTTATAATTTGATAATGAAAATGTGATTCATATATTTTAGAAATGATTCCTTCTTAAGGACAATGCAGAAACTAGAATACTTTTTACAATCATATTGCTGCTTTTTTGATGCCCCCACCTAACTGATTTTTGACCTGTACATTCTGAGTTTTTCATTTTTTTAAATAAGCAAAACTCCACATGATGTGCTTGTATTAAAGAACCTCTATAAGAATTATAGCTTTCTATGACTGCATCATACCTCTCAACTGTACAGATTTTCACAGAATGTCCAAATTTTCTCCTCATATTTTTAGTCTGTTTTTCATAAAATTATGTTTTTTGTGTCAAATTATTGGCAAATTATTAAATATTGATGTTAGAAAATATGACACACATTTGAGTTTCAGACTTCATACCATTCAGAAAATTCATGCTAATGCACAACCTATTATTCTAAGTTTGTAAGAGCAATATGTAAAAATTGTCCCTATTTTTGGTTCTTCGCCTAACTTTTATTGATGGGTTTGTCCAGATTTCTTGCTCTAAGAGTTTGAGAGGTATGGAATGGATAACTATGGAGTTGATAGAGAATATGTGACTGATTTTATATGAAATTAAGGCTTCTGATTTTGTTCCTTAAAGAACTGTATTAAGAGTAGATAACCTTCACAGAGGGAAGTGAATCACTTTAGAGAATTATGTATGGAGAATGAAACATAAAATTGGAGTCAGTACCATAGCTAGGTAATCTGGTGCCCTGTGCAGTCCCCCATGCTTGCTTCCCATCAATCTCAATGCAAAGTTGAGGAGCAAAATAAAAAAAAAACTCTTAGGATTGTACTAGACTAATTGCCTTGTGAGCATAGCCAGTTCCACTTGAGCATCAAACCCTCCAACTTGTGTCTATAAGGTAAGCACCTTGACCATTATAACAACCTCCCATTATGTAGCCCTACACCAATCAGATTGCTACAGTTACTCCCACACACTGGGCACTTCAGCTATGACCACTAATGCACAAGCAGTATTCAGTTATGAAGCCACAATAATGATATCCTTGTGGCTTCACAAATTAATGCTGGTACTGCACCCTTGTACCATTAGCACCCACTGATGATGCCCTCTAACAGCTTGCTTTTGGGTCAACTGCTTCCATGACCCTGCCCTATTACAGTTCTGAATAGAGTTAAGCAAGTGACTATGTGTGTCAATAATGAACTTTGTTTTAGTCTTCTTAGATGATAACATAAATGCTAAAAGTAAGCATAATCTAAATATCTGTAGCCAGTTTGTCATCTAATATGATATTTGAAAAGTGAAGAGTTTTAAATGTATTAGAGAAGTGGGTTAAGCAAATAATAATGCCTGACAGGGTGTGAGTTATTGGGAAATAGTAGACAGTGCAAGGGCATTCTGAGGCCTTTGCAGCATCAAGCCTTCACAACCTTGGAAGGTCCATTATTTCCTTATAACACCTCCATTCAAGGGCATTACTGCATTTAGAAAATGGGCCATCATTTAAATTGTTTTGCATTTGTTTTATTCTTATTATATACCTAGTTTTTATATTTTTGATGTAAAAATAGTTCTTCCATCAAATGTTTTAAAATTGCTGTAGGATATGTAATTGTTGTAGGACGCATTTTACATTCAAAATATATATTATATAAATATTTAATAATGTCTACACACACACACACACACACACACACACACACACACACACACACACACACACACACACACACATACACACAGACATACATGTTGGTGTGTCTTCTATAAGGAGGGATGCCATGCCCCCCTAAATCCCTACCAGTGTTCATAAAAATGTATTTCCTTTTTTTCAAAGTAATACATTTTGGGAGGGTTAAGATGTGGAACCCTCTTTACTTATGATGGCTGTGCATCACATTTTATAAATATGCAAGTGATGCTGAAAATAATGTAGCAACAACAGCACTATAGGTCCATTATTAATATTTATAATTTTGTACTATTTCTATAAGATGCGCAGTAGTAGCTCAGTATTTATTTTATTGCTTAAAAATATAATAAGGAGTTAAGGTAGTACCTGCCCCCATTACAGATGATATGCTCACACAGTAGACCCTGCTTAGAACCATTTTTTAAAATAATGTACAATTTGTAGCCATTCATGAAGTTGCAATGTGCATTCTAAAATAATTAATATTGCAGTTCATAGCCCTCTAAATAGGCAGAAACATTGGCTGCTCATATGTCATTTCAGGGGAGGGTCCTGCAACTGTACATCACCTTGTTCAGTGGTAAGTCCTAACATTAACAATTGCCCACCATGTCATAAACCTAGGCTGATGAAAATATCATCGCTGTATGTACGATATTGAAAGCTGTAAAGTGCAATGCAGAACTTGGACTAGTCATGATGCATGTGGTCAGCTGGCATTGCAAACTATGTCACATGTATAAGGCCAGCTTGCTTGCATGTGTAATCTCTAGCAGGAGAAGCTGTTTGTGCTGCTTGATCAATTTTATGAAACATTTAAATGCCTTAAAAATTGTGATGAGTTTAAAAACAATTCTCAGATTGGGAGACTGCACAGACAATATTATTACAATAATTTTTCTTAATATTGATGGGTGGGATGTGGGGTTGGGGGTTGGGAGTTGGCCTCCCAAACACAAGGTGCAAAATTTGATTCTCATTTTTGAAAGGAAAACTAGATGGACTTAAAATGGCTCAAAGAGTAGCTAGCACAGCAATTACTTATGGAAAAGTGTTACAAGTTTATTATTGCTCCTTTCAGTTTTGCTTCATTTGTTTTTGTATATAATGGTTAGAAATTGTTCTGTTCATTCATTCGTTTATTTATTTATTTTTGGGTATTGGCTGTATTTCAGAAAAATTTCCACTAAAACATTATTTTAGGATATCACTTAGGGAGAGGAGTGGAAAAGCACAACACAACAGGTACAGAGCTACAGTAAACAGTTCAAGAAGAAACTACAGAAAATCATAAAACAATCTACAATATGTAGAAACAAAAAAGAAACATGAATAGAGCTTGGAGTGACAAAATCTGCAGATGCAATGTTGCTATTTCAAAGCAGATATGTGGAAAGTATTCAAGCAGAAATGGTAAATCATGTTTGAAAGAGCCTTCTTAAAATTAATGGAGTCAAAAATAACAAAAGAAAGGATGCATGGGAGAGATATATGGTGGGTATTATAAAGGGTGGGGTACCATCTGTACATCAGATGTGGATAGACCAATGTTCAGCACAATGGGAGAATGACCTCACTGTCACTCAAGATCATTCCTCTGACTACCAAAAATGACATCTAATGTATATAATTTGTAGGAGTGAAAACCAGTTGACTGAATGTCAATATACTGAGAATATTGCCTAAAATGGCTAAATTATAAACATATCCAAATGCAAACAACACCAACAACTAAGATTAATGGACTACTCACTATGATAAATATTAGAACATAAAAATAGATGAAGTGACTAGTCCAAAACACAGCCAGGATAAAATAAATATAATTATTTTTATTAAAAATATGGCAAATGCTTTCGCGAGGGCAAACTCGCTTCTTTAGACCAAACAAATGTATTTTTACAACTACATGCTTCATTTAAAAACATTCAAAGATTAATTAACTAATCATGACACACTGTTCAAATTAAACAATTGAGAAAGTAACAATGTAGCTACATAACTTCCTGATATAGCTACTATCTTAAAGATATATGCATGCGGCAACATCCTAATTGAATGTTATATCACCTATAAGTTGCCAATCAAGTGACATGTGCACTCTAAAATAATAAAACTTAGAACGAACCATATTTTTAATAAAAGAATTGTGTTTATTTTATCCTGCCCATGTTTCATACTAGTCACATCATCTATGTTTATGTTCTAAATTATAAGCATGTGTATGTGTGTGTGTGTGTGTGTGTGTGTGTGTGTGTGTGTGTGTGTGTGTGTGTGTGTGTGTGTGTGTGTGTGTGTAGGTGAAGGGAAAGAGTCCCCAATCCCCCACACTCTTAACTTTATATGTTTCCAGGATCAGAGTGCTTTGGGTAGGTTATTTAAATTTAAGCGAGCATAAAAATCATTTGTGTTCTTTATCACTATATATTAACGCCAGTTAAAATTCAGCACAGCACTAAAAATTGCAGTGTGATCAGCTCATGTTCAGTCGTCTGAACTGAACCTGCATCCTAATCATCTTCTCCACTGTGCTTCTTTATCATGTTGTATGTCTCAGTCAACGTCTGATTATGAATCCCAATGCCTTGCCACTACTCATGTTCCCTGACATTTCCTTTTATGTATTCAGGTATTTTACAAAGCAGAGTGCAATACAGGTTTTTCATTGAGCCATCACACTAAGCTAGATAAATACAGTGTAGCTGCATTAATTGTTTTATTATACTATAACATTATACATTTGCATAGTCCATGCAATTTATCCATGTAGGTACTTTAGTACTGAGATAGGACCAGAATTCACTGCACTCTACTTCACTGCATTATTTGTTAAGTGTGCCTTAGGGTTCATAGGAAACAATTAAAAAAGGTCAGAAATCATGTATTTTTAAGTTGAAGTATATCTCTCTCTCTCTCTCTCTCACCATATTTCCCACTGAGTGGTGTTGACTTGTAATGAAGCAGTTCTGGTCACCAGACTGGTTATATTGTTCACAGTGAAATGTTACATAGTGGTGTCAGTGCTTTACTCATAGGTACAATGCTTTTAATGGAATTTTAATTGCCTGGTTGTGAAAGCATGGAGAAGTTATGGCATGTAACATGGTTTAAACAAATGCCTTACAGAGTACATTATTTTACAGAAAAATATGCAGTCATATTGTTGTCTAATATTTTAATGCATACTTACAAGTGTTCTTTTACAGTCTGTATTTTTAACAGCTTATAAAGACAGGAAATGAGTGTTTTTTGGCAGTAGTCATTAAAATATTTCTGTTAAAAGCAATGAAGTTCTTCATTCCAAAAGCTCTATGTTTAATTGCACTTGAATAAACACTTACACGGATATTTGATTACAGATAATTTTTTATTTTCTTTTTTATAGCTAGCATGCTGCGTAGCATTCCTGGTGGATTTGCTGGTTTGAATGTAATGTTAATTATAAGCAGTTGACTTATCAGGCTGTGCTCTGATTTGTGCGCACTTAAAATGTATGGATATAGCTGAAGTTTGAGATCAGAGATTCTTCAGACAGACTTAACATCATGGATTCTTAAATAATACAAAAACACATTTTTATATCATAATTTAGGAAGAAATTACAGTTTTTGAATGCAAGTTTATACCCCACTGTCCACTATACTTATTTATTATTTTATTTACTCCCCCATTTATGTTGTATATCCATGTACCTACGCATATAGTCTAACTTAATTTAGTAATCACATACCTTAATTTCCAATGCTTTGAAGGCCATTCACTTTAATGTTTTGTGTATCTACATATATAATAGTATATCTGAGAAACATAAATAGCTTTTAGAGTTTTAAAAGTTTTAACAGAGGTAACAAAAAGTCATCTAATCCAAACTAATAAAACACTGTAAGAAAGCATAATTACAGGGTTACTGAAAATGAATAGTATGAAGTACAGTACAGATATGTATTCTTTTGTATTGCATGCACATTCATATATATCTGCATTGATGTATATCACCAAGGGTATCTTCATGAAAACTGCATGTGTATTACTTAGTTTATCTCCCTTCCACTACTTTTCCACGCTTGATGACATGACTCCTGGCTTATGCTACCCTAGTCAGCCATACACATGGAGTGTAATATGATAGGAAAATTAGAGTATGAGGTGCTGCAGTAAATAAATTCAGGGGTAGCAATGTCTACTTAATGGAATTAATTACTTCAGGGACATGGTATAGAGCAAGTAATATACAATGCTTTCACCTCAAGTTACATGTACTCAAGGAAACAACTTGCCAAGTGCATCTGCTCAGGAAATCAAATCCATAACTAACTAACTAAGTAGCCAACTAACTAACTAACTAACTAACTAACTAACTAACTAACTAACTAAATGATAGCATTGTTTGTTGGGGGCAAGCTCCACTACACCCCCACATGCAGTCCAAGCTGCACTAAACTCCACTGAACTTATGTATGCCTAACTCTACAAACACAACAAAAAGACATTTCCCAAAAGAAAGGAATCAATGCAAGTGAACACTTAAAAATCTATTGGCAATGATTTTTCATGGAAAACAACAAACTTCAGTGAGTTTTACTCCATGAACTCTGGTAGTTGTAAATCGTCACATAACCACAGATTGCCTCTCTCCAACTCTCTAAGTGAAGTAGAGCAAACATAATTCATTTATGGATGTATTTATGTATGTATGTATGCATGAATCTACTGTTTTTTTTTATTTTTGTTAATTAGGGTGGTAGACTTCTCTAAGAAGGATCCATTGTAGCCATAGGCTGGGTAACACTACAAAAGTAATACAAGTAGTTATAACATTTACATAGCAAAGTAGACTTATGGAGGAATTAGAATGGTTTGAAAAAAATATGGTATTACATTTTGCATTTACTTTTGTACAAGAGTAACACATATCTGCTTTTCTGTCAGGTAAAAGAAGATTAAGCTGAAGTCAGGAAGGATGACAGTATATAGACAGTTGTAATTTTCCTCTTAATAATTGTAGCATCTATAATGTAAACTTATTTTTTAGTTCACCTTTGTGAACAAAATCAAATGCTGTCAACTAGTTTGGCTAAGTAAGTATGAAAATGCACAACACGTTTAGCTGATTAATGCATTTTCATTAGAGGATGAACTCTAAACCCCTTTGAAGAGTAAATGGCTGCATGTTTATACCAGCAGAGATTGGATAAGCAATTCACAAAGAAACAATGGAAGGATATATGTTTGTCTCCCAAATATGCAACAAAATCTAGAAGATTTAGGATTTTTGCTTGGAAATGTTTACACAGATAGTTTTATATCCCAAGTAGACTCCAGAGAATTTTTTCCTCAGGTAGACAGTAAATGTTGGAGATATGATGGGGAATAAACAGGTACTTTGGAACATATTTTCTGGGAGTGCAGTGGGTTGGTGGACTTTAAGGATTCCCTGATAGATGCACTGTTGGAGATACTTGGTGGGCAGATCAGTGTGGCGAGGGAGATGACTTTTATTAGCTATGACACAGAATTGGAATTGCCTAGACATGGTAAGGCCTTGTTATGTTTAATTATGGTGGCTGCAAAAAACAATTACTAGAAAATGGAAATTAAACTCTAAACCAACTATATAGGAAGTAGTGAATAAGGTAACAGAGATAAAACAACTGGAACTGCTATCTTTAGAAAAGGGTAGGTGCAAACTACATAGCATATAAAAGTACACTTGGTTGTGAGTTTCTCCACTGGCAGTAATTATTTTAAGAAATATTCTTGTCCTTGAACTAATGATCTGTAGTAATATGCTACAATGATTACAATTTAATAGTGCATGAAATGTCAAAGAAGAATGCTTTAAAATGTCAGAATGGGAGTCTGCAGAATTCTCATAACCTCTAAGTGCAAGAAGTCTGGACAAAGCAAAAAATAGCGGGAGGGCAAAGGCCTTAAAATAAGGATAGATTTTAAACACTGCTCTCATAAACTTAGAAAGCTGCTAGAATAACAGGTTTTGTGGTAATATACATTTTTCCCAGGAATGCGAAGTTTGAAACTCAAATGTATGCCACTATTTAGTGAATTTAGTCCTCAATGATTTAACAGAAAAACACAAAAGTATGAGACAAAAGTCTGAATAGTTGATAGTTATGGTCTGAAGTTCTATGATGGGAATGCAGAAGACCTCGTACAATTCTTTGAGGAGTGGGACCATGATTGTATTTGACCATAAATATGGTACTTAACTATAAAACAGCCAATATGGAAATCTCTCTTTCTCTCTATCTCTATATATTATATATATATATATATATATATATATATATATATATATATATATATATATATATGGGTCCACTATGTAATTTTTAAATACTGAAATCCCGAATTTCAGTATTTCGAAATTACATAGCTGAAAACATTCCAAAACCGGCAGAAGCAGAAATTCAAAATCCCGAAGTATGGAGATGTTGAATTTCTGCTTCCGCTGGTGCAGTGTGTGGCTGTATTGGTCGAATTTAGGTAAGTTTGTGTGTGTCAATGTGTTGGTTAGGGGCTTTAGTGTGTGTAAATATGTGTTGTGACTGTGATGTGTGTGTGTGAGGGACTGTAAGACATGTGTGTGTGTGTGTGAGTTTTGTTTGTACGATCTCAGAGTTAGAATATATAAGTAGTGGGGGTGAGGGGTGCAGGGGGGCTTTTGTGTTTGTTTATGTGTGTACTGTATGTGTAGCGTAGTTTTGGCATTTTGAATTTCGCGGTTGTGTGTTTTCAGAATTGTGAGTTGTGCTTGGCTTTTTGACTATGTAATTTCAAAATACTGAAATTTGAGCTTTCAGTATTTCGAGATTACACAGTGGACCCATATATATATATATATATATATATATATATATATATATATATATATATAGCTAAGAATAATTATGACCTACTCCAGAAAAGATTCTTTAGAGTTCCTTTTTTGAGGGGGGAAATACATACATCCCTGAAACTGATAAGCAGAATTAAGACAGAATCAGCCAGTAACAAACAGTAAAGTATAATGGGATGGGAATATGAAAAAATATGTTACTGTATGCCACACACACTGAGTAAGAGTGACCTTTAAGAACTCCCATAGCAGAAGCATTTTAAATGGTTATTTAAAAGAAAAAATCCAACTGCTTTATTTAGTTGAGCAGGAATATTTAATAAATAAATTTAATAAGGCAAAGTAGGCCAAAAATTGTTTTGTCCCTTTGCATGCAGAACTTACTATACTAATGACAGGAAACCATCAAACATCACTTTTAAATTATTGTAAATTTGTTATTTCAATTGACTATCCTTTGCACACTAACAAGCGAGTTTGCATGGTAAGGAAACACATTGAAATTATCTGTTTGTATTACTTAACCAAATTATAACTCGAAGGTCTTTTCACATAATACTCTAACAAGAGCTTCTTGCGTGATATAAGCCTTACTGGTGAAAAAAAGAGGGAAAAAAGAACTTTTAATAAATAGGATAACAAATGAATTTGGGTTTGGGGATGCCAGCATGTAGTACTGATCAATGTCCTTATAGTTTTAAAGCTTTGATACACAAACCCCACTTCAAATTCTTGTGTAGTGCTGTCTCAGATGGGCTGCCATTATACATATGAGGGATGTGATGACATTTGTTATGCAGATCTTAGTTTACTGCACTTTCAAGTAGATATAATGACACATGAGTGTCTCACAAGGCTTGGTTCTTCACTTAGATTTTTCTGCTCAAAAAATTTTTATTTTTCAAATACAGTTGAATAAATTCCATAGTTTTTGTATATACCATCTTAAATAACTATGTACACTATTTACATCAGCCTACCACTATAACAGAGCTCAGTATATACAATTACTTTATAGGTATAGCAATCCAGTTATCAGAGTGTAACTGTTCAGTTATTGTAAAGTGTCAATCAATGATAAGACTTTTTTCCATGGATTGTTAATAAATGGCTTAGGATGAATCCTTAATTCTTTAATTTTAATTTCCAACAATGCTGTGGTCTTCAGTAGGCTGTAGAAGTCTTCCAAAGTTGGTATTGTGTTTGTATTCCATCTTCTTGTTATACACTTCCTTGAGATTGCAAGTATTGTCCAAACTAGATACATATTTGACTCATTCAAATGAGGACCTTTGTACACATTTAATAATACTAGAGCTTTAGATAAGTTAAACAATTCATTAAATAAAGCTTGTAAAAAGGTTTTAATACCATTCCAAAATTGCTTAATTTTAGCACAGTCAAAACATGTGATTCCAATCTGCATTGTGTATTTGCTCATACCTCCAACATATTCCCTTTGTGGAAGAATTAATTTTAGCAATTCTGCCTGGATTTAAGAATGCTCTGTGCAAGCATTTCCAATTAAAAACGTTCCAGCATTGTGTAAAGGATGTATGTTTTATTGATAATAAAATATTTGATTTAAATTTTTCATTTAGCTGTAATGAGTGCCCTTTTGTTATATAATTTCAATATGAGGAGTTGGGTGTTGTTTTATAATTTATCAATATCTTGTAAAATTTCAAAATACTATTCCCTGTGTCATAATCATTATATATGATTTCATGTAAGTATTTCATAAGTTTAGGTACTTCTTTAAATGAAGAATTCCTAATTATTCTGCATACATCTTGCAAATATGTCAGAATGCTTTGCATAGTTAGCCAATGTTGTTGTGGAATTTTGTATGTTGCTTCTATTGTTTGCATATCCAAAACTTTTAGTTCTTTGATATATTGAAACCAACAAACAAATTATTTCTGCTCTAAGGAATTAATTATTTCTCTGTATATTTTATGTGGATAGCTCTTTGTAACTACAAATGGTGTTAAAAGATCAAACCAGATTTTTAAATCTATATTTGCTTTAATCATTTCTTAAATGAGTCATTGTAATAGTTAATCATACAAGTTTTAGTGGGCTTAGTTATGTTATATTGCATAGTAATACATAATATGTGCCATGGCAAATTGTTTGTATCTGTTGTTTGAAATTTTTTTTGTAAATCAAATTCATTTATTGATATTACAGTTAGTAATTATTTCCAATTTGCAGAATAATTTGGACTTATCCAATCTGAAATTGTTTTAGATATTGATGCTTCTATATATGCTTCTTTATCAGGAAAGTTTAAACCTCCCTGTTTCTGTTGTCTGATATGATGTATTAAAACTATTCTGTTTCTTTTGGGAAACCATAAAAATGTTATTAGGCATGAGTTTATTTCTTTGAGTATATTCCTTTCTGGTAAGAGTTGTATTGCCAAAGCTATATATAGAATTTTGGGTAGTAAAACCATTTTTATTAACTGTAGTCTATCTTCAAATGTTAATATTATTTTGTTCCACTTTTCCACAGAGATTTTAATTGTATTGATATTAATGTAGTTTTTTGAGACTAATTCATTATTATCCTTGCATAACTCAATTCCTAAATATTTTAAGGTAGATTCTTGTTTCCCTACAATGTGATTCCCCTTCATTTGCAATTCTTTTTTTTTTATTTAAAAATAAAAATTTTGATTTTGATTTGTTGAAATGGAGTCCTGAAGTCCTGTAAAATATGTCAATTAAAATATCTAATTCTTCTACTGTCTCTTTTGTACTTGGATAATGTTAATAATATGTCATCAGCAAAGAGTCTTACTTTAGAATAGTATTGTTCATAAACATCTACTCGTTTGATTTTTGTATTGTTACGTATTGAATCTGCCAATATTTCAATAGCCAAAGCAAATAGAATTGGTGACATGGGACATCCTTCTTTAATACCCTATGTTATATGTATAGATTCAGAGGTTAAAGGACCTAGCTTAACATATGCTAAATTATTTGTATATATATATTCTTTAGTAGATGAACAAAGGAAGGAGGAAATTCAAATACCACCAGAATTTTGAATAAATAGTCCCAATTTAGGGAATCAAAGGCTTTCTCTATAGGGTCTATATCAGCATTTCAAAAGACAAAAATGCCGAATTCCAGTTGGTCAACATGAAAATGTCGAATTACGACATTGCTGAATGGCCAAATCACCGATTTCTTCCCAATGGAAAGAAAGTGGTTGGCCGTTTTCTTACACCTGCCCTTTCCCTGACTGTAGTGCGGTCTCTGAGTTAGAATAATTAGTTAGGGGGTGTGTGGGGCAAAGCCCCCCACATAGAAATGTTTGTTTGTGTTTGGCGTTGGTGTTTGGCAAAATGATTTCTTTCCCTTGGAAAGAAATTAGTGATTTGGACATTCGGCAATGTCGTAGTTCGACATTTTTGTGCCGACCAACTGGTATTCGGCGTTTTCGTCTTTCAAAATGCTGATATAGACCCTTCTCTATATCTAAGCCAGTTATGAGTGTTTCTTTATTTTCTTTATTAATATAATCTATAAGAGAAATTATAATTTTAATTTTGTCATGTATGTGTCTATGATATATAAATCCAGTCTGATCATTATTTATTGTTTTGGATAGCGGTATTTTCATTCTGTTAGTTAATATTGTCATAAATATCTTATAGTCATTATTTAATAATGATATAGGTCTATGTGAGTTACAGAGGTTCGGGGATTTGTTTTCCTTTAGGATTGGTGTGATTAAGGAATATCTCCAAGGGGGTGGTATTAAACCTTGTAACTGAATTTCTAATAGAGGTTTATGGAAAACGGATAGTATCTTTGAAGGAAAAAGTTTATATATTTCCATAATTATACCATCTATACCTGGAGCTTTATTATTTTACCCTTTTATTGTATCTGTAATTTCTTTGTAGGATATGGGTGCTTGCATATCTAGTTTTAATTTTTCCTTTTTTTATATTAGAACATTTTTCATCTAGATTTAATTGATCGATATGTATATTTTCTTCAAGAATGTTACCTATATCTGAAACATTTTTCCCTTTATTTTCATGGAAGATACTTTTAATTTTATTAGCTTTTGATTGTATTTTGATTCTTGTGGATAAATTATGTAGATATTTGGGAGAAGTGGCCAAGTTATTAATTTTTAGTTTTTCTAAAGCTAAACTAGTTTTATGTGTTAGAATTCTGTTATATTTATTGTTTAATACTTCTACTTTCTTTTTCATCTCCAAATGATTTTGATTTTTTTTTCAGCATTTACTGAGAAAAGTTTGGATTGTTGATGTAATAATTCAGAATCCCATTCTCTGATTTTTTTATACCAAGTTAGGGTTTTACCATATATGTAAGCTTTTAGTGAGTCCCATATCATTATTTTATTTATCTCTGTGGTGTAATTAATATCTAAGAAGAACTGTAATTCAGATAATAACCAAGGTTTGAACCCTTTAATTTTAATTATATATGCTGGAATTTTGGAGTTAAAGATTAATGGTTTATACCCATTTTGAAGTTTTAGTATCAATGAACTGTGGTCTGAAAAGGAGCAGGGAGTGATTGTGAAATTAATGATTTTAGAGTAAAAGTCATGGGCAACAAATATTTTATCTGTTCTAGTTTGGGTACCAAAGCTGTGATCTTAATGGGAAAACAGCAAAGATTTATCTTCTGTAAAATTTGAAAGTATCTACAAGATGAAATGATTCTACCCACTTGTTTAAAGTTTTTGATACAGCAGATGTATGCAGTGATCTTTTATTTGTAGTTTTAGAAATATCAAATATATATTTAAAATATCCTCCTAATATTAAGTTACCTTTATAATTATTGTGTTTTTAACAGTTCCTGATCCAATGCCTGGGAACCATTATAGATTGGCTAGGGTCCATATTCTGTTATTATATTTAACTATTACTAATGCCATAAGACCTTTTTTATCTTCATACGTATAAATGATTTCTGGGTTTACCACA
This sequence comes from Protopterus annectens, assembly GCF_019279795.1. Classification (NCBI taxonomy): domain Eukaryota; kingdom Metazoa; phylum Chordata; order Ceratodontiformes; family Protopteridae; genus Protopterus; species Protopterus annectens. Next base: position 553,963,438 of record NC_056741.1, on the reverse strand, counting down.
TTTGTTTTCCATAAAATTGTTACCCCTTTTGTCTTTGTCTTATAAGTGGATTGTGCCAGTATCATATATTCTGTAGGATTCCATTTGTAATTGTCATTTGTTTTGAAATGAGTTTCTTAAAGGAAGACGATTTGTGCTTTGTTCAGTTTTAAATATATCAGTAGATTTGATCTCTTGCTAGGATTGTTTAAGCCATTGGTATTTAAAGATAATAAAGTTAAATCCATCTTAGGTTGTTTAGACTATGTATTGTTTGTTTTATTGTGACTATTAGACATTTTACTCTGATAACTATAAAGTATATGTTTGAGCTTTTAAAGGAAATTATCAGTTTTATACATTGAGTGTTTACCAATAAAGTAATGTTTTGGTCAGGCATACTAAAAAATGTTTTTGTAAGATAACATATTTAAATTAATAAATGTTAACATCCGCACTAGCCATTCCTAATCTGATGGATAGACCTAAGTCCATCAGATTATCACTCATACCTTGACAATCCAGAACATCTGAGCTCCATAAATTGAAGTATCATATGGAGAATATTTGTAATAGGAATAAACACTATTTATATTATTTTGAACAGATATAGTACTATTGTAGATTAGATAGAATTCTAATACAATATAAATTTCCATTTATTGTATAAGGAATTAATATTTACAAAAAGGATATATGACAAGCAATTCAATCATAGTAAAGTAAGATGTATCATATATAAAACCTCAGTAAAAGATTATAGCACACAGTTATTTAACATATTCACCCTTATTGATGAAGTCTTTCAACACTTATTACTTAATACAAATAGATGGTAATAATATTTATACCTAATGTTTATAATACAATGTATTTTACTGGATATATCAAAAGTTATATTTCATTGTTTACCAGCATTTGAGTAATCAGTTTGTCTGTTGCTAACTTACTTAAAGTTTCAAATTTGTTTTATGTAAACATTGATGAAAGTTAGTACATTTTAATTATCAGTGCATCCCTCTTCCCCCGATTTCCTACACATAAGGATTTTCATATCTGTCATTTCTTATTATAAAATGAGTGAAATTATAGGTTAAAACAACAAATTCACTTATTGTGATTAATGATTACACGTTCCCTTTCCATATTCATAAATTACCATTTTATGGCATATACTGAAAGTTTTAGATTTAAATGGCAACATTCTAGTTTGTATAATCAGCAAAGGTTAAACTGAGTGATTATTGTCAATTTAATAAGTTGGGAACTGCTGATTGAGGGCTCAGTGTCTGTTATTCTAAAAGTGTATTAATTCTGGTTTAAGCACTTGGGCTTGAGGCCATTTATTTTACATTAAGAGGGTTCGTGTTCTGCACTCTTGTGGGAGGAGAGGCTGGACTCTGTCCTTCTGAGCTGGGAATTTCTGGTTAAAGGCTTATAGTGCCTGCATATTTGAACTGCTTTTTACTGAAATTGGTACACCTTGTTTGTTGTAGCATAGACTAGATCCAGGCATGCTGAATCTAGCTTTGTTTGTATAACTTGAGCACTAATCCAGGCATTCTTTAAAGTATTCAGTTGTATTTATTACTGCTTGGTAGTAACTTGATTAAAGTATAGCTATCATTTCTAAGTCTTTTGGATTAAGCACTTGGGCTTCAGACCAGTTGTTTTACATTAGGAAGGTTTGTGGCCTGCACTGTGTTGGCAGGACAGGTAGCTTACATCCTTCTAAGTTGGGAACTGCTGATTGAGGGCTCAGTGTCTTTTATTCTAAAAGTGTATTAGTTCTGGTTTAAGCACTTGGGCTTCAGGCCAGTTATTTTACATTAAGAAGGTTCGTGGTCTGCACTCTTGTGGGAGGAGAGGCTGGACTCTGCCCTTCTGAGCTGGGAATTTCTGGTCAAAGGCTTATAGTGCCTGCATATTTGAACTGTTTCTTACTGAAATTGGTACACCTTGTTTGCTGTAGCATAGACTAGATCCAGGCCTGCTGAATCTAGCTTTGTTTGTATGCTTGTTGTTTGTTTGCTTGTTATTTCCCTGAAATGCTAATTTCACCTAAAACGCAGCTTTTCAACGCTTCTGTGAATCCCTAGTGATATCTGCATTGCTTACTGTACTTATTTCCTTGTTTCACTTGAAAGAAAGTTACTGTTTGTCGTTTCTGCATTTAAGTTACCTGTAACACATTGCATTTAAGTTACCTGGCACTTGCTTACTAAGTCAGCACTAAAAAATTAAAAGCACTACACCCTCACAAACTCCCCTTGAGGACCTTGTTCCCCATTGGCCCTTTTATTCAATTATAAAGGAATTCCCAATACTATTCTAGCATGTCCAAAGGTCAGTTGTCAATCTCCTCTCTGGTCCAGCTGGTGAATCTGGGAATCTTGAGGCAATGTTACAACTGCCTCATGTACACAGACAACCCTCTCCTCCTCCCAACAAATTCCAACATGTGAGAGATGCAACCATATAGCCAAACTGCAGGCTAAGCTCTCTCAACTCAGTACTGACGTAACCAGTCAGGAGGAGAAGGAAACCGCACTCACTACAATTCCATTCTCACATAGACCTACCACGACAGCAAACCAAACACATAAACACACAAAAACATATTCAGAGGCTCTAAATAAAAATCTGCCTAAGCAGCAGAGACCTCCAAAGCAGACACCCAAGCAACCGCTACCCCAAAACAAAACATGTGCAACACATAGCTCACAAAGCCAGTGTGCCGAACAGTCACAGCCCTTAAGGCTAAACAACACACCTGATACACTTGTAATAGGTGACTCTATCATCAGGCACACTGACGTCCCGCTCACCAGGCTGAACAAGGAGAAGGTCACGGTGAGCTGACTGTCGGGCGCTAGGATCCGCCACATAACACAAGCACTCAAGTCACTCCAAGGCAAGTACAAATATGACTCAGTCATTGTCCATGCTGGTGTGAATGACCTGAGATGTACCTCCCTGGACTACATGAAAAGAGACATAGAGGAGCTCTCTGAGCATGTAGCCCAGGCCAGTATGACCCTGACCTTGAGTAGCATCTTACCCTCACCAAGAATGATGCTACAATATAAAGACAAGATGATCAATTTCAACAATTGGCTTAAGTATTGGTGTCATTCAAAGGGGATTCAATGCCTGTCAGCCTGGGATGACATGCTCGACAAGCCACGATGCTTCGCTAGGGATGGCTTGCACCTGTCACCCCTGGGCTTTCAGATATTGGCAAAGGCTCTTGCTACCCCATAGTGCCTTTTTCCGCAAGGCTCAAACGACAAACCCACCTCCATAGGTATCACAAGGGATAAGAAACTAAGAGTAATGCTACTCAATGCCAGAAGTCTAAACCTCAAGATGCATGCACGATACTCTCCTTAGCATGGAGAACATCGATATCTGTGCAGTAGCAGAAACCTGGTTCAAGGCTCCCGAGAGCACCCCAGCACTACCAGGTTATACCTCATACCATGCTTTTCGGCCCCAAAACTTGGACCAAACCACAAAAGGAGGGGGAGTATCAATATTCGTCAAAGATACCCACACCTCCAGGTTGGTGGCACAGCACAAAGCATCAGAGACTATCCATGTGCAACTAACAGTGGGTAAAACTGCCTTCCAGTTTATAGCCTGCTACAGACCACCCTCCCAAACACAGGAACCCCACTCGGCCTTCCTGAGAATACTGGAAAATATGAAGGTCTCTCCAAACACCATTATATTGGGACTTCAACTACCCAAACATAGACTGGGAGCATTACTCTATCTCCAACACCCTAGCCCAAAGGTTACTAGAATTTATAAACTCAAATGCTATGGAACAACTTGTTACCCTCCCACAAGAGGGGAAAACATACTGGACCTGATCATCACCAACATGGGGACACTATGCTCCAGACCAGAAGTGTATCCCTCACTGGTAAGATCAGACCATAAACTAATCTCACTGGATATTCACATCCCGACCCCACCCCTGCCCAGAAAACCACAGTGAGATACTTCTCTAAAGCAAATTTCACACCCGTAAAACCGAGGTGGAATCCTTCAAAGCCCTCGGCCTGTGGAAAATACGGCCCAGACCGCAGAATCCTTTATAAACGCATTCTATGAACACCTTCAGGAATGCATGAATCATGCAATCCCAAATAAAACCAAGACCCAATCCTCCAAAGGCAGACGTCCTGTCTGGTGGACCCCAGCCATAAACAAACTATACAATAGAAGGAGGAAGCTACTACATGATAGAGCAAAATCCCAAAAAGGGAAGGCATCTCTGATCAGTATTAGCAAAAAACTATGGGCACTCATAAAATCGTCTAAGGCCAGCTTCAAGAGAAAAATTGCACAAGTGACTAAGAATAATCACAAGGCTTTCTTTAGTTATGTTAGGAACCTGGGTGAGAATTCCCAGATATGCCCAGAATTAGTCCAAAATGACAAAAAATACACCGAGCCCACAGACATTGCCAACATCCTAGCTGACAGGTTCAGTGCAAACTCCCCCCCCACCAAAAGGGCAAATATCTATCCCAACAGAGTGCTGCCCCCCTGACATCTCAGATGCTCAGGTAAGAGCCGCCCTCTCCAAAGCAAAAAACACAGCATCAATGGGACCAGATGGTGTCCCGGGCTGCATCCTACATGAACTCCAAGAAGAGCTAAACCCAAACATAAAACTACTGTTCAATCTTAGCCTTACTACAGGATATGTACCCAAAGAGTGGCATACAGCAACAGTGGTCCCTCTCCACAAAGGTGGTGCCTCAACGGATCCTGGAAACTATCACCCCATAAGCCTGACTAGCTTGGTCTGCAAAGCTATGGAAAGGATCATCATGGACCTCATAAATAAAGATATTGGGGACCTACAGACACTGGATCCTACCCAGTTTGGCTTTGTTAAGGGCAGATCCTGCCTCTTAAACCTGGTCGATTTCTTTGAAACAGTCACCAAGGTCATTGACGAGGGGAAGGTGGTCCACACAGCCTACCTGGCCTCGCAAAAGCTTTCGATACAATACCCCACTCGGGCATTATAGATAAGCTCACCAGCTTAAATATAAACCCCTATGTCACTAGATGGGTTGCAAACTGGCTCAAGAACAGAACCCACATGGTTAGAATTGCTGGAGCCATGTCAGACTCCAAACCAGTTACAAGTGGCGTCCCACAAGGCTCAGTCCTGGGACCTCTCTTGTTCGGTATATATTTCTCGGCGGTACAGGCCAACACAGAAGGACTGTGGCTGACCAAGTTCGCAGATGACTGCAAACTGGGCACCATAATCAACTCTCCAGCCGACACAAGCATCCTCCAAAAGGGCCTCATAGAAACAGACAACTGGTGCCAGAGCCATGGCCTCAAGCTAAACACCAAAAAGTGTATAGTCATCCCCTTTGGCAAAAACAAAGTGCCCACAAATTACCCATAGGTGGTAATCCATTAAGTACAGAAGTCATTAGGGACCTGGGGACCCAAGTTGATAGCAATCTCTCATTTGACAACCACGTGGCCAAAGTGGTTATAAAAACATTTTATATAGCCCACCTAATCATGAAGGGATTCACATCCAGATCAGGGGAGGTCATTGTGCCTCTTTAATCATCCCTCATCAGGCCCATAATTGAGTACAATACCCCTTTTGGGATGTACCTTACCAGACACCTGCAGCAACTGGAAAGACCCCAAAAGTACCTCACCAAGAGGATCAAAGGGCTCAAACAGATGCCATATGCTGCCCAGTTAAAGAAACTCCAGCTCTACTCAGTGGCATACCGCCTGCTCAGGGGCGATCTGTGCCTGATGTATAAAGCCATGTTCAACCCGGAATTAATGGACATGCTGCACCTCAGAAAATCCAAATCCCATCGAGCTACGCGCTCGAGAGACTTGAACCTCAACACTGAAATAAATAGGACATGCTGGAGGGACAGATTCATAACCCAGAGGCTCCCTTCACTCTGGAATAAAATCCCAGTCCAGGTTAGGCAGAGTCCCACATTGACTCTCTTCAAGAGGAATCTTGATGAGTGGATGGGAGATCGTAGCTTTACCCCAGATATCACTTCTGTGTCACTGTTAGACAGAGGCACAGTATACTAACCTCAAAAAAAGGCATAGCAAAATTAATTTAAAATGGGTGGTGAAAGCCAAACACACTCTGGCTAGGCTTATAAATGCCCTAGGGCAGATAGCCTAGTATGAACCTATGAACCTATGAACCTAATACTATTTGTTCAGAATGTGATTGTTATATTCTGTGACATTCCTAGTTCAGGCTTTTACTGTTTCCTTTGAACAACTTTGTCAGTTTGATGTCATGTATAAAACATTAGTTACCTTTGTAACAGCTTAAGTATTATGTATGGTCAAGATGTGTTACAAAACCACAATTCAAGTTAAAGCAATTATATGACTTGTTATGCACATTTACCTATATGAGAAAATCATCATGCTTCCCCTTGATATTCAATATAGTGCATGTCATTTATGACAAGTTAAAACAGTAGTTTTATTATACACAAGCCCATGTTATTAAACTGTCTATTCTCAATTTAATACTATTTGTTCAGAATATGATTGCTACATTCTGTGACATTTCAGGTTCAGGCTTCTATTGTTTCTCTTGAACAACTTTGTCAGTTTGATGTCATGTATAAAACATTAGTTACCTTGGTAACTGCTTAAGTATTATATATGGTCAAGATGGGTTGTAAAAACTACAATTCAAGTTAAAGCAATCACATGACTTGTTATGCATATTACTTATATAAGAAAATTGTTATGCTTGCCCTTGATGTTCAATGTAGTGTATGTCATTTATGACAGGTTAAGACAGTAGTGTTATTATACACAAGCCCATGTTATTAAATCCTGTCTTTAATATCTAAATTCAGCAGACTGCTTCATCTTATATGGCGATTATATATTTTATGTCTAGATTTACTAAAATCATACATTACATAACTATTGTGTATGTTTTTTTTTATCAAGAATCAACATAATGAGCTAAACGAAGTGTTGGGAGACCATCAATATGTGTACATGTGGTTTAAAATAGCCCTTTTATTATATATATTTTTTAAAATATCAAAAACATCATTGCTGACAATCATCTCGGAGGCTCATCAGAGCCGTTAAGCATTATCATCACTCGGCATCCTTTACCATAGCAACCTGGGAGCATCTGTTTTTGTTAATGGGTCTATGTACTGCATATCAGAGACTCATGATGCACCTAAAGCAAAGCTTCACTTCACTGAAACTTCAAGCCTAAATTCCCTTCCTTTCAGTGAGGCAGCAGCCGGGAAAAGAACAGAGAGCAAAAAAAAAAAAAACTCCCAACAAGCTGTCACAAGAGACAACACACTTCTCCAGCCCTCCCACCTCTCATTCAGTAGACATACAAACAAACCATTCTCAGACAAAATATCCCAAATCACAGTTCTATCCACCTTCTTCCCCTGGATCCAGGCTAAAACACCAAATGTCTCTTCCTAATACACAAGCATCAGTAAACCATGATCACAGGCTGCAACCCACAGCTTCCTGGAGGCGAAAACGGCAACATGTAACAGCTGCCAGACACAGCTACATCCACATACACCATGTCAGGCTTAATCAATCGGTGCTCATAGCTATGATACCTGCCATAAATTATATTAATTATGTTTAGACAGAATAATAATGACATTTGTGCTAGCTGCCAGACACAGCTGCATCCACACACACCACATCAGGATAGATCAAACAGCACTTGAAGCTATGAAACCTGCCAGGCTGTGTACTACATGAACTACAAAATGAACTGGCACCTCACCTAAGTGTCATGTTTAATCACAGCCTCACCTCAGGCTTCATGCCCACTGAGTGGTGCACAGCTACAGTTATCCCACTTCACAAGGGGGATCCTTCTTGGATCCCAGAAACTACTGCTCCATCAGTCTAACAAACCTGATCTGCAAGGCCATGGAACGTATTATCATGGAACTTATAAACAAAGACATTGGCAACCTTCAAACACTGGACCCCACTCAGTTTGGGTTCGTGAAGGGCCAATCTTGTCTCCTGAACCTGATTGACTTCTTTGAATCAGTCTCCAGAGTCATGGATAAGGGTAAGGTGGTCCACACAGTCTATCTGGATCTTGCCAAGGCCTTCGACATCATACCCCATTCTGGAATCATGGATAAACTTACTAATTTGGGCATTAATCCTTACATCACTTGATGGATTGCCAACTGGCTTACTGACAGAACCCACACTGTAAAAGTAGCCCACTCCAAATCCAGCTCCAGACAAGTGACAAGTGGAGTACCTCAGGGTTCAGTCCTGGGACCGCTCTTGATAGACATGTACTTCTCTGAAGTATAGGCCAACACTAAGGGAGTCTGGCTAACAAAGTTCACAGATGACTGCAAACTGGGAGCCATTATTGAATCCCCAAATGATGTGGATATTCTACAAAAGGGCCTTACAGAAACAGATGCTTGGTGCCAGAGCCATGGACTCAAGCTCAATGCCAAGAAATGTATAGTTATCCCCTTTGGGAAAAAACATGTACCCGTGAATTACCACATAGGTGGCAGTACACTAAACACTGAAAGTGTGATAAGAGATGTAGGGACACAGGTGGACAGTGGTCTCACCTTCGATAACCACATTATCACAACAGTCAGGAAATCGTTCTATGTGGCACGCCTCATCACTAAGGGCTTTTCATCCATAAAAAAGGAGGTCATTGTCCCACTGTACTCATCCCTCATTAGACCCATTATAGAATACAATGCTCCATTTGGTATGTACCTCCCAAGACATTGGCAACAACTGGAAAGGCCACAGAAATACCTCACTAAAAGAATCACAGGCCTAAAGCAGATGCCCTATGCTGACCATCTAAAAAAACTCCACCTATACTCTGTCGCATATTGTCTACTCAGAGGTGATCTCTGTTTAACATACAAGACCATGTCAAACCCAGAGCTGTTAGACATGTTAAACTTAAAGAAATCTCAATCTCTCAGAGACACATGCTCCAGGGATCTAAACCTTGTCATCATAATGAACAAAACATGCTGGAGGGATAGGTTCCTGACCCAGAGACTCCCCAGACTCTTGAAAAGTCTGCCCATACATGTCAAGCAGAGCACCTCTTTGGCCCTTTCAAAAAGAAGCTTGATGATTGGATGGGAGATAGGAAATTCATGCCGGGGATCACGTCAGTTGCCCTGCTAGGCAGGGGTCCAGGGAAATAAATATTGTGGGAAAAAATAGCCAGGGAATTGTTATGGCTAGGCTTGTATAGGCACTAGGGCTGATAGCCTATTACCAACCTATAAACCTATGAACCTATTAACTATGTCTAGACAGAATAATAATAACATTTGTACTAGCTGCTAGACACAGCTGCATCCACGTGCACAACCCCAGGACCAATGAAACAGCACCCGTAGCAGTGACACCCGCCATAACCGACATCAACTACATTCAGACAGAATAATGATGACATCCGCACTAAGATCTTGCTACTATTATTTAACCAGGATATACATGATATTACTAAATCATACTTTAACTAAAGAAGGCATTAGTCTCCATGACAACATTTTTTTTTCAAAACACTCTACTGTTACTGCTATTATATATGATGTTAATTTGTAACATTTGAGTCTGAACTTTGATGAATGGTACCTTGTTGAATTAGTTAATTAATTACTTGAATTATTATAAGTAAAATCAATGAATAATGAACAATATAAGTATTCATTGAGTTCAAGTAGGGGAAGAGAAATTTCTATGTTTGTATTATATGTTGCTTTGTTTGGCTTATATATAATGTAAATAGTAACCCATCTTGACCTACCTTTGTTTGTGAAGAATTATTGGACTTTTTGAACATTCTGAATAAATCATTACTGTTTCTCAATTGTTTAAGAATCCCTCCTTTTTTAAAATAAAAACAGATGACAAGTGATGTACCATATCAGTTGATACTTTGTGAGATGTAGTTGTAAGAGTTATTTTTTTGGGACAGCTATCTTGGAATCAGTTTTTTGTTTCTTCTTTCTCGCATCAGTTGAAGGATTTGTTTCTTTTATTCTTTTAAGAGTAGGAGCCATCCATGCCATTTCTTCTGGGATAGACACTTCTCCGGATTCAGCAAGCCCTGCACAGCATTCAGGACTAGTGCTGGAGCTCCAGCAGGCAATATGTCTGCCGTGCGATCCAGGAATAAATTGTAGGGATGTGCACGAGCGCTCCTGCACTAGTCCTGCACGGACTCAGCACCTGTATGCAAACTACCCCATTTGCAGGAAAAATCCATGCAAATTAGGTGAATTTTCGATCCAGGAAGCTGGAAACAGACCGTGCAGGACTAGTGTAATCTGCAGAAATGTACTCTGCCAGTAACAGAGTACATTTCTGCAAACTACAAAACAGAGCCATGACATCTCAAAGTAAAGTGTGGATATTATGTAGAAAGCATGCCAATGGTCAACTATAAAGCCATTGGCATAGAAAACAGTTGCAAAAATAAAAAAAAATTAACTTTTATTTTTAGCCGATCACGGCTGTTTAAGCTTAGGGCAGCGGCGCCCAAAAAGGATCAGGTGGAAAATAAGAAAACAAAAAACTAAAATAAACATTCTAACCAAAATTACTATTCTGACATTATTCTCAATGGCAGGCAGAAGACAACATGGCCAGTGAATAGTGATTGCTAAGAGGGGAGGCTCAGTGTGGGACATGTATCTATGCATCAGCAGACAATCCTATGCAAATGAGGGGAATGATACTGAATCCCAGATTTCCCCTGCTTGCTAGTCAGCACCCAACAGCATAAGAGCAGGAATAGCTTGGTGCAAGCCTAGGAGTTAGCTGACATCATGGGGGTGTGTGTCAGGCATACTGTAAGTGGATTGGAGCCCTGTGGCTCGGGTTTGACCTTAGCTTAGCAGAGCTAAGCAAGGGGCTGTGTCTGAGGCTGCCTAGCACTCTATACATTGCCTAAACAGGTGTGCGTGCACCGTATTTCGAAGGGAAAAAAAAGTAAACCAGGAAATAGCAGCTCTGTGCACATTTGAGCACTGTGTTTGTGTGGCGCGCCCCTGGGCTTAAACAGGAAGGCAATGGGAAGGGAAAACAACAGTAGGAAGGTAATCTAGGAGAACTAGCATAGCTGGCAGGTGAAATGTATCAGAATCAGCTAATTACACAGGCAGGAGACCAGGCCGGCCCAGAACACTGCTATAAACTATGCAGACACCTTTCCCTCTGTTTTTTTCCCACATACTCTACAGCACCGGTGTATACAAGTGGGGAAATTTTAACAAATAAAAACAACAGAATGATAGGGGCTGCAGCAGCTATCAGACATCAACATGTGGAAGAGACTGAGGGAGATGAGGATGAGAATGCTGTCAACCAAGCCACAGTGAGGAGATAGAGAAGGATGTACAGATCCAGGGTAACCTACCAGGGGCTACATGAGCTGGAGATAGTGGAGCACTATAGGGTGGACAGGGACATCATACAGCAAATTGTTGAGCTGTGCTGGCCACACCTGACACAGAGCTAACAGAGGGAAACCCATCCCAGTGGACACCAAGGCATGTGTAGGCCTAGGAATATACTAGCCACAGGTACCCCCCAAAGCCCAACTGGGGATATCATGGGGATCTCACAGGCATCAGCATCCAGAGTATTCCACCAGTTCCTGGATGCCATGTCAGCACATGCCGGTGAGCACTTATATTTCCACAACACCCGTGAGGTGTTGGCCAGCAATATGCGTCTCTTCCACCAAATAACAGAATACCCTGAGGTAGTTGGTGCTATCGACTGCATGCATATATTCATCAAAGCACCACCCAGTGAGCGGGGCAGGGTCTACATCAACCAAGAGCTTCCCCTCCATCAACAGCCAGGTCATGTGCGATCCCCAGGGCATTATAATGAATGTGTGTGCTGGCTGCCCTGGAAGCTATCACGATTCCCACATCTGGCATCTGACACAGCTGTACCAGAGATTTGTCAATGGGGACATCCCTTACAGTCATCTAGTGGGGGATGCTGGTTATGCACTGGAGCCGTGGCTGATGACACCCATCAGAAATGCACACACACCCGAACAAGAATGCCATAATGAGGCACATGCACAGACCAGAATCATAATAGAGCATGTGTTTCAGATGCCCAAGTCAAGGTTCAGGTACCCGGACACATCTGGTGGAGCGTTGCAGTACTCATCAGCTACATGTACCCAAATTGTTACCATATGTGCCATGCTACACAATATGATCCTGTGGAAACAGCTGCAGCAGAAACAGCACAGGGCAGGGCCACACAGCTCCCCACCAATGCCAAGGCCTGCACAGGCACAGAGTGACTCGGAGGAGGAACAACCCGAGCCTGCCCCAGTAGGCAGATGGAGGTGTGCCCAGTATGCCATGGCCTTGGCAAAGAGGCAACTCATTGCAGATACACTGACACAGTAGGGACCAAGGGAATAACACCGCTCTTTGACTTGCACATACAGTAAAAGGGATCCCAAACATGACACTACCTGTGCTCAACCATGTAAAGGGAGTGTACTATGCGTGTCCGATATAGGCAGCCCCCAGCACCATCTTCAATACTGGCACACCGACAAGGTAAGTCACTCCCCTTACCCATTGTTGATTGGAGCAGTATGTGTTGTTACTTGTATCTATGGTATGGATGTGAGCATGCAAGGGAATCGGGTGGCTGAATGGGATGCCAGCAGATAGTAGACACCTATAGTGGCATTATGAGATCTGTAACAAATACGGGTGTCACCATAGTAGCAAGTACTACACATGTTGACAAAACCCACTGCAGGAAATGTGCTGGGCCACATGTGTGTCCATATGACACAAACCTGCCAGTCAGGGAGGTTCACATACCCAACAACAGTTACAGCCAGCAGGACAGGTGTAGACAAACACAAACAAAGGCTCTGCTAAGGCCACTGAATGATGCCTATGGGTAGCCTCCCCCCCAGGCCTACACAAACAAACCACATCAGTTCAGGCAGTGGGATGAAAGTTCTGAAGGGTAGGAAGTCAGAAACTAATATGTAGGTCAAGCAAACGTAAAGCCTGTAGTACACTGACATGCCTCTAGTCAGCATGATAGGTTAGAAAACAGAATAAAATGGAGTACCTGACATACCAGTACAGTCATAGCAAATGTGTACATGTGTCAGGTGTGCACCCCCCAAATCCTATATAGCAATGTAGAAACAGTCAGGTGTGCCCCCCATAGCCTATGTAGACATGTAGTAACAGTCAGGTGTTGTCCCCAGTCCTATGCAGGAATGTAGTAACAGTTAGGTGTGCCCCCCCAATCCTATGTAGACATGTAGTAACAGTCAGGTGTGCCCCCCCTAATCCTGTGTAGCAATGTAGAAACAGTCAGGTGTGCCCCCCATAGCCTATGTAGACAGTAGTAACAGTCAGGTGTGCCCCTCCAATCCTACGTAAACATGTAGTAACAGTCAGGTGTGCCCCCGCAAACCAGTGTAGAAATGTTGAAACAGTCAGGTGTACCCCCAATCCTACTTAAACATATAGTAACAGTCAGGTGTGCCCCCCAGTCCTTTAATGAAATGTAGTGCCGGTCTGGTGTGCTCCCCAATCTGATGTACACACATTGTAACAGTCAGGTGTGCCCCCCAATCCGATGTAGAAATGTAGTAACAGTCAGGTGTGCCCCCCCAGTCCTGTGTAGCAATGTAGAAACAGTCAGGTGTGCCCCCCATAGCCTATGTAGACATGTAATAACAGTCAGGTGTCCCCCCAATCCTATGTAGAAATGTAGTAACAGTCAGGTGTGCCCCCATCCTATGTAGACATGTAGTAACAGTCAGGTGTGTCCCCCCAATCCTATATAGAAATGTAGTACCAGTCTGCTGTGCCCCCCCAATCTGATGTACACACGTTGTAACAGTCAGGTGTGCCCCCCAATCCGATATATAAATTTAGTAATAGGTGTGCCTCTCCCAATCTTATGTAGACATGTAGTAACAGTCAGGTGTGCCCCCCAACCCTATGTAGAAATGTAGTAACATGTATGTGTAGGTATAATACCAGTGTAGCACAGATGCCCAGAGGTGGCCAAGGTAGCAGGATAGATTGTAGCATTTGTACACTATGTGGGTATGTGTGTGTCAGGTTGGTGTGTGTTTCATCTTGTGTGAGAGTGGTCAGTATGTATGCATGTTGAGGTATGACCTGGTGGCCATTGCCCACTACTGCTGATGACAGGGCCAAGTCCTCACAACTGCAGTGCCAAAGACAGTTCCCACCAGTATAACACATGCTAGCAGTAAGGCATTGTAAATGTATGGTAGCAATATTTGTCACCATCTGAAAGCTTGACATGACATAGCTGTTGGGCTAGATATATAAGCAGTAGACAGGAGAGAGTACCCCAGATATACAGTATATAATGTGTAACTGTGAAATGGACACACCCTTGGAATTGTACATACAGGTACGCATCACATTATCTGGGCCTGTAGTAGGGAATACCGGTGTCGTCTGCCCGAACACTTGCAGATCACAAAGGTGGTAGGACTGATGTATTGGGAAACAGCTGATGTACCTGCACATGCCACCATAACTGGAATTCCTCATGCATATCTGTGCATCAGATGCAAGTAGTGTCCATAGCACACATGCACCCAGCTCACCCAAACACCACCCACAGGTACCTCTCTGGTCGTATCCCTGCTGTTGGGAATGTGTACAATATGACCCCCACCTGTATATGGCAATAGCAACAGAATGCAGTATGCAGTGAATGTGTCCCATGCAGGTGTGTCCCTAGCTGTAGGTAGCACCCTGCCAGCATCCACACCACCTGATCAATACTGATAGAAAGTATTGGCATGAACACCTAGCACACCTACCTTGTCACCAAAGGGGAATATACTGTATGGCGGTCTGGGACTGTAGGACTGACAGAATGCAATGGCCTGCCACAGCAGGCCCGCATCACCACCAAATAGCCTACAGGCCTCTGCCAAAGGCCTGTGTCTCACATGTACTGCCAATGCATGTTATGTCATGGACACCCAAATAATAGCATAACACACTCTACATAAGCCATATACAAGGCCATGTGGACAAACGACAGTAACGTGTCCACCATGTCCCACTGCATGAACTGTGGACCAACACCAAATAACAGCTGTGATGAGGTGATACCCTTAGGGAAAGTATCAGAAATGTATGCATAATGTATGGCAGAGGATAGAATAATAGAGAGGTAAGGTATGAGTATGGGCAGCACGGAATGTGCAAGGTCTGACACACAGCTGTCTGCACACACTATCCCTGGCTGCAAACACATAAATGAGTGGCTACAAACCTGCCCGTACACCACAATAAAGGTAATGTCCTGACTCATAGCCTCTGCCTCTGGGTAACCTGTGTGAATCTGTACAGCTGTGAGGTATTGCCACAGCAAGATAAGGCCATACTGTTATGTCGATGGATGTACAAGTATGGGATCCTCTGCCAGCACTGTACCAAGGTGCTGAACCGGATACACAGACCAAACAGCAAGTGTCTACAGCTCCCCCTCCAGAATAGCATAACTTACCATGAATATGTAGGTGTCTGCCCACAATACCAGACACAGCTGCATTCACCCTTGTTCCCAAGGACACCACATCACTGTGTGCAAGAATGTCCAACTGGCAGTAATTCAGGACATAAAACATCACAGTGTATAACAGTACACATTTATGAATATCTATATTAACATCAGTACCATGTAGCAGAAGCAGCACAGACACAATCACCTGCAATCCACACTATCCCTTGCACAGTTTGACCTCATATTGCCAAATGATGTAAGGATACCCTGCAGAAACAGTTTGCTACCTGTAGGTGTACATCACAAAGGTCTGCACTGGAGTACAGACTACCTGGAATGGATCCACACATTCAATACAGAAGGGCATGCTGGGCATGCTCACACACTTAAACAAATGAAGCCCATGTCTGCAAACAACAGTGGACCATACATATCTGACTGTTGCAGATGTTAGTGCATACACTCCTCAGTATGCACCAGTCATGCTTTGCACACACATTGGATAGGAATACTGACATATATCCAAGGACAACACACTATAATAAACCAAAGTAGACATACATAGACGTGTGGAAGAGAGTGACTGTGACAAAGAGCCATCCATCATGAGGCTTGTCCCACCCAGCATACAGCCAAATGGCTACAACCACATGATGTATAAATGTCACTCACTGTAGAAATTAGCCACTGGTATCTGTCATTACAGACTATGTGGTGCAAGTGCTAGCTGTTCAACATGACTGTACAAGGCAGTAATCATCTATTAGCTGTATACATGTACCTGCAGAATATAACCCTACATGTGCCTGCATGTGGTGTGTCAACCTCTAGATGAATGGATTATAGCCCATGCACACAAACTGCCCTCCCCATAGCCCTACTATGACAAGCCTGCTGATGTCATCCACTTTGAAATACACCTTTGGGAAAAGAATAGCCCAGTAATTTCTGTGGCACATCCTAATACTGTGTAATGTTGTAGGGTGATAAATTAGTTAGGTAGGAGTTCTAATCCCAGACATGTCAACAGTGTGTGTGTTTGTGTGAGTTTTAATCCCAGATATGGCAAGTGTGTGTGTGTGTGTGTGTGTGTGTGTGTGTGTGTGTGTGTGTGTGTGTGTGTGTGTGTGTGTGTGTGTATTTCTGCCTGTGTAAGGAGCAATGCTTTTTAAGTGAGTCACGCTCACTACAATTCAAATGTCCTACTTTGGCAAGGCTGCTGATGTCATTCACTGTGAAATACACCTTTGGGAAAGGTGTAGCCTAGTAATCACTGTGGTGTGTCATATAACTGTGTAATGCTATAGTGTGATAACCTAGTTAGGTATGAGTTCTAATCCCAGACATGGCAATGGTGTGTGTTTGGGTGTGTGTGTGTGTCTGTCTGTGGAGGGAGCAATGCTTTTTACACTAGTCACTCTCACTACAATTCAAATGTCCTACTTTGGCAAGGCTGCTGATGTCATTCACTGTGAAATACACCTTTGGGAAAAGTGTAGTCCAGTAATTTCCATGGCACGTCCTATGACAGTGTAATGCTGTAGTGTGATATAGTACTCCGGTAGGGGTTCTATTCCCACACATGGCAAGTGTGGATGTTTGTGTGTGTGTTTCTATGTCTGTGTAGGAAACAATGCTTTTTAGGCTAGTCACACCCACTACAGATCAAATGCCCTACTTTGGCAAGGCTGCTGATGTCATTCACTGTGAAATACACCATTGGGAAAAGTGTAGCCTAGTAATCTCTGTGGCACATCCTATAACTGTGTACTGCTGTAGTGTGATAAACTAGTTAGGTAGGAGTTCTAATCCCAGACATGGCAACTGTGTGTTTGTGTGTGTGTCTCTGTGTAGGGAGCAATGCTTTTTAGGCTAGTCACACTCACTACAATTCAAATGTCCTACTTTGGCAAGGCTGCTGATGTCATTCACTGTGAAATACACCTTTGGGGAAGGAGTCCACCAGTAATCTCCGTGGTGCATCCTATAACTATGTAGTGCTGTGGTGTAATAAGCTAGTTAGGTAGGAGTTTTAATCCCAGACATGGCAGGTGTGTGTGTCTGTGTTTGTCATTTGTATCCTGTGTGGAGGTGGCTGTGAGTGTGTAACAACTGGACTCAATGAGGACTGGGTTTTGCACATGTCTTATATGGTGGCCCTATTATATGTCACAATGTCCACCTTACAAGGATAACCAATGTGAAATAGCCGAGAGGCTGGGGTGCCAATCCATGCCCCTACATGTGACATCAAGGCCTGGTGAACACAATTTGCAACCCTTGTATTACCCAGAGAACACTCTCAACCCATTTCTCATACACAAACACACTTGCCTAGGCAACAACCACTATGGTGGTAGTACCCTGCATATTTCCCACAGATAATAACCATGGTATGATTGCAGTGGACTACAGAGGGTATGGCACCTTGTCCTTCAGTACAATAGGCATGTACATGCAGACAGTGTGCCTTCACTATGTTCCTCACTGGACACCTGCAACACCTGTGGAGCCATCAAATGTGACCCACAAAGGACATACCATGCCTTAAACACATGCTCTGTATGGACAGATGCCTCTGACACCAGGGAATACATGTATCATGCTGTCAATATAGGTGCAGGGTCAGCCTGCTGTTCATTGTCTGTTCCCACCACATGTGGCCAGAACTGGCACATCTGATGATAATCTATGTACACAACATGGGCCAGACACCCCAGGTACAGTTCCACATGTCACTGTACATGCATGTGGGATGTGTGCACATCCCAGACACTGACCATGCCATGGACTAAAGAACACATATATGCACAGCAATGGTCACACATAATAGTTACCCAGGTGACTGGATGGTGAATACAATACCCACCTGTGTGGGCCAATCCAGACACTACACCCCTGAGCCACACTGCAGACCATCGTCATGTGGCCTGATGCCAAGGTATACCCATCACCTAGCCTTGTATAGCCTTCTGGCACAGTCATCCACTACACACCCATGAAGCAATGCACCCATGCATGTCACTACTGGCACCCTGTGTCTGTGAGTGTGGTGTATGATGCTGTTGACCATATTCACACCCACTACAACCCCCATTGGCAAACTGAAGCATGCTGTCTGATGTCAGACATCTCCACATACCCTTTGCCCATGTAACCTCCAGATAACCACTGTGGTACATGTGATACCTTCACAGTGCTGTATTGTGGCAAACTGACTAGTGAGGAGGTGTATTCCTGACCCTGCCAGTGTGTCAATGTGCATGGGTCACTGAGAGAGTGTCTCTGTGTTGACGCTGACACCTGTTCATGTGGGCAGGCAAGTGTACTACACCTACCGTATCGCTACCATATCACTGTTGCAGATGTCACTCACCATCACATATATACATTTGGAGAGCTCCTCAACATGTAAGCTATGTGGTGCATCCAATAACTGCATAGACATGTGATAGCAATACATATTCAGTCAGGGGTATGATACCCTGTACTGGTAGGTGTGTGCCACAGACATGCTTAGGATTTAATCTCCCACCCCCTCCCTGACCTATAGGTTCATAGGTTCATACTAGGCTATCTGCCCGAGGGCATTTATAAGCCTAGCCCATAGTTTTGTGGCTTACGCCACCCTTTTAGTTTGGAGAAACTATCTTTGCCTCTGTCTGCCACTTGCACTCCCTCTGTAGTGGATGTGGAGATGCACACCTGCTTTGCTTAGGCAGCAGCATGTGTTTTGTAAGTGATGCTCATGATCAGCTGAAGGCCTCTGCATGAATTGCAGCCCTCCTCTAGCTGATTGCATATGGAACAGCTGTGGTAACATTCCCATAGCCAATTGCATGGAAACACACTCCAATATCTAGGAACATCATGTTGGTGTTGGGCCTTTTCATTCACTTTGGGCAGGACCTAGATCTATTGTTTGGCAAACAGCATCATAGATGGATTGGGGATTTACCTCTAACAACATACACTGTGGGAACAGGCCAACACACAGGAGGGGGTTGTGCCTGACATGATTACAGAATGTAAGTGTCCCTATTCTGCATTTGGAGTAATGTTGGTTTAACAGGGTGTGTGTGGATATGGCTAGTCTACATGTTTTAATGCCTGTCATGACAATGCTATGTTTCTGAGGAAACCCCCATCTGTAGGGTCATCTGCAGACTGGGCAGTGTGTGATGCCTTTTGTTTCTTGTGTTACTCACAGAGCACCTATCTGGGAACTGCAGAAGCATAGTGTGAGGACTGCAGACAGTACATGGTTACAGACATGAGAGTTACTGACTTCATATCCCTCATAGGTCATATGTCACAACAAACCCTGTTACAACAGTAAATGTATGAAGTTATCACAGCAGCATGTCAATATTGGCCTTGTGTTTGTGCCTCCAGCGACAACTCTGTCAACCTGTGTACATATGTCATGCAGTAAGAGGTGCATATGTTCTGTACACCATAATTTATTGACATCATATCTGATAACAAGCCAGTGAGAGATCAGACTGTGACACATGTTATGTATAGTAGGGGTTAACTTTGAGGACATAGCTTGGGTATTCAGTGGTTGTGTGTACAGCACTGAGATCTGTGTACTTATGGTGATTGTCAACAGTGTGTGTATTATGAATATGTACCTTGACCTGTGTACAGACTGTAGTAGATGCCATTGTTCTTGGTCCTGTTCTATTTGATGTTACATGCTGCTCCACTGTATGTTACCCTATCATCTTACATGTTTGTAGGGCCAAACATACACATGTCCCATACCACAGACAGGCATCGGACCACACTGTGTAGTGGCCCGGTACATGTAGGGTTAGTGGTGTGTGAGTGGCACATATGAGGATGGTGTTGATTAGATAGTCCATATACTGTAATATTATGCTAGCTACCATATGTAGCTGCGGCATTGTTCACATTGGTTGTGGTTATGCACTTTCACACATGTGTCTGTTACTCTGTGCTGTGACATGCCTGTAGAGCCTGCTATATATGCAGGTACATGTGTATTCCCCTTACGAAATGCAGGCTAGTGTTGTGGCAGTCTGCCTGTAGCCTGCACAGTGCAGTGTTTCATGCCTAGCAGCTTAGTGTACTTACCCAGTGTGATGTTATGTCCAGATACTTGCCAGATGTACTGCTGCCAGGCCACCATAACAGTCATGTATGTCAGACAAAGCAGTTGGATGATATACGGATGTATGTCACTAGCTAGTAGGTAGTATGTGGCCATGGCACCTCTGTACCAGTGGTTAGTATGTGTCAGGAAAGACAGGGGTGTGTGAATGCATAACCTATGGGGGCAAATACATACCAGAGTTTACGTGATATACCCGTCTACATGGCTGTTAACATCCACATTGTCAGGCTTGGTCCACATGTCTTGCACTAAGGGGTTCTGTGTATACCTCTGGACTGACCAGAGTGTGTCAGACTGTCCACATTTATTGGCCATATCTCTGTTGTAGTTCACAGGATCATTACTGTGCTAGCAGTGGTACTGTGCTATGATGTCCTTAGGATGTCTGTCTTTGGCCAATGGCGCACATGTTAAAAGCAGATGTGACCTCCCACACACAACATGTCTGTGAAGACAACCCCTTATCACAGTGACAATAGTCTACATATATACCTGCAATACATACCTGACATCCCCTTGCACTAAGAGGTTGGGAGTATTAGGGCTGAGGTAGGGCTTCACTCCATGTTCAAGACATATGGTGAAGATATATGTATATATACTTAGCCATATATCTATATAGATATATACACATATACATATTGACATACATAGGTGGATATGTAAAAATAAAAATAAAAAAAAAATGTATATATATATATATATATATATATATATATATATATATATATATATATATATATATAACACTCAGATATATACATATTCACAGCAATATATGTCTTCACATATACAGATAGAGATACATATACTTATGGATATCTACATATATATTGACAGTAATAAATATATCAGAATATATATGTATGCACATATAGTTACAGATATCTACATATATATCTACATATATAGGCATATCTGTACACATAGGATGTGCATACATATATAGCTATATATACATATATCTATATATACATATATATATATATATATATATATATATATATATATATATATATATATATATATATATATATCTATGTGTGTGTGTGTGTGTGTGTGTGCATACGAAGAGATGCACACATGGCCATATATATGTTGCACTATACAGATGTGTATACAGACATATGTATGAATATACATATGTATGTACATGCTGACATATATCAACTGATTATATGTATATATCCATATTTCTGTCATGTGCAAGCCTCACGCTTGTGTATACACTCCCAAATATATCTCTCTGTATGTATCTGCTATGTGTACATTATGATAAAACAACATATGTGATGCAACAGTCATATTAATAATAAGTACTACACAATTGTGGAAGTAAAGGCAATTGTTCAATACTAATCAATATGTATATTGACAGCTATATTGGAAAAGAAACAGCTGTCTTCACAGTGGTCATGGAGTAGTGGTTACTTGTTGTGACTTGTGTACCGGGTCCTGGGTTCAAGGGCTGTTCATTTAGTTGCTGGCCAGAACAAGGGCTGTTGGATACAGAGTGGTTAAGGCAGTTATGAGCAGCATTAAATGCATTTGCGTGGGTTTGCATGAAGCTAAGCAGTGCTAAGCTATAGGTAAATGTACAGGCACTTACACAGTGTAGGCTTCGCTTGCCAGTGCGCAAATCAGCTTAGCTGTTATATTGCAGCAATGTTGAAAACTGCTAAGTATGGCTTAGCCCTGGTTACCAGTTCACATCACCTACTCTGATAACATAACAGGGTAATGACATCTGTAATAAGTGTATGTAATGCCATGTACAATGCATGGGCCTATGTGCTGTCATTACAGTAGCAAGGGGTGTGAGTGTCATGTGTGGGACACAGATGTATATGAGGCCTGTACAGCACTGTTATCCATGTGACTGTGTTACATACAGGGGTAGTAGCCAAGGGTACGTGCTGTCACACTGGCATGTAGTGTATCATGGCAGTACTACTGTTGACAGTGCCTACTCAGGCAAGAGTAGAGTGATAAATGTAGTACTGACAACAGGCACACCTACAGGCATAGCTGGACTCTGAGGCCTCCCTGTTGTATCCCTGGTGTGTGAGCTGTGTCACAGTATATAACCCCTACTGGGTAATGATCTGACATGTGGAATGTAACTGTAGACTTCCGTCTGTGCAGCACATGATAGAGAGGGCACCTGACATATAGTTAAGGCATACATATTGTTGCCAAATGTCTATCTGTCAACACATTCATCCTACTGCATAGCTATCTGCCAAGCTGATGACTGTCAGTCCCTGTACAGATGTGCAGATGGCAGTTATCCAGCTGGGATATATACAGGCATCATAAAATTGATTGACACTGACATGTCTGCCCAGCTGTGTAAGAACTAGCACATATTAGAGATAATACTCTGTATGCACCACATGCCATGGGTACATCCACTACACTACCACAGTCAAGCAGAACATGCTTGGTTACATGTCTCCATCACAGACACTAACCATGTGTTGTAATGCATGTTGCATGCATATCAACTTGATCACCTCAGTGGCCATGTGCAGGAGGCACCTAAAAGAATGGCTGGTGCATGTCACTTTCACCCTGAGGTTCACCACAGTTTTGTCTGTTGATAGATTGCCTGCTGCCGCATGGCAGGTTACCATTGTACAAATAACCCCTGCACACCTCATCACTCGTTGGACAATAGATAAGTACAGAGCTATGATGCACCCCGAACTGACACATATGTGCGTGTGCATGACTGAGAATAGCAGTGTCTGTGTGCTAGTACACCTGTACATGGGAATTCCATGAGGGCCTTCACAACCACCGCAACACCCATTGCATAGCCAGTCATGGTTGATGCTGTATGGGGCATTACATGTACCCTGTTAAGCTCCTCTCCATACCGGCTACACAAGCCTTGCAGTACCATCACAATAGTGTTGTACAAATGGGTTGATAGGCATGGGATACCCATTATGTTCTGGCAAGTGTGTGTATGTGTGCATGTCCGTTTATCTGTAGGGTACAGCATTTCGAGGCCACATATCCTTTTACAGTACCCATTGCCACACAGTAGCACAGATAGTCTTGTTGCTGCCCATAGGTGAAGCATGATAATGCCGAACAAATGGACTCCAGGAAGCAACCAGAAAAGGAATGATCAAGAAGCACAAGAAGCACAAGTTTACCTAGGTTTCGTCTTTAATCTGACTTCATCAGAACACAACTGATATAAAAAACAGCAGACTTTAAATACACACCTAAAAATGACATCACCAACCATCAATTTTCCAATTAAATAATTATATGATGATGATTGTAACTTCAAAAGAAGGCCAGCATACAAATTAAAACACAGACATCACTAAAACATAATAATAAACCTAAATAAAAAGACCTTAATGTTAAATAAATAAACAATATTAAATAGTTGTGAAAACAATTTTTGTCAGGTACTGCTATTATTAAAGAAATTTAAATACACTCAAAACAATACCTGTTAACCATAAAAAACATAAAAAATGAATATGAAAAATAATAAAAATATATATATAAATGTAACAATGAAACAGGGTGAAAGTTGTTCAACCCAAAATATTGTTCAATTTTAAAATGGGCATGATACTAATGCAGTCGTTAATGCCTGGATGTTCCAAAGCATTAAGTATCAACTGCCATTTCATTTCAGCTATATCTAAGTACACATCCAGTGTCCTTCCATACCGATCTACAATAATCTGCTGAATGACACTAAACTTAAAATAATGCCCATTATTGGTGTCTATGTGCCTATAAAGTGCATTTGTCTTCTTCTTCAATCTAATATCTGACTGGTGCTCAATAATCCGCTGCCTTAATGCCCTACAGGTCTTCCCAATATAAAAGGCCGGACACTGCTTACATAATGCCACATATACGACATTCGTAGTATGACAATCCCAATGAGCTCCTGGCCTAACCGTGACACCAGCCACCTTAAATTCAGCACCAGTCACATTAATCAAATGACAAGTACTACACCTGCCACACCTAAAGTTACCCTTAGTCCTATGTGTTCCAACATCTAAAGTGTCACTCCTTTCTAATAATTGCTTAAAAGATCGACTCTTCCTATAAACACATTTGGGGGGTCTCCCCAACTTCAAAGTTGCTTTGGAACATCCAGGCATTAACGACTGCATTAGTATCATGCCCATTTTAAAATTGAACAATATTTTGGGTTGAATAACTTTCACCCTGTTTCATTGTTACATTTATATATATATTTTTATTATTTTTCATATTCATTTTTTATGTTTTTTATGGTTAACAGGTATTGTTTTGAGTGTATTTAAATTTCTTTAATAATAGCAGTACCTGACAAAAATTGTTTTCACAACTATTTAATATTGTTTATTTATTTAACATTAAGGTCTTTTTATTTAGGTTTATTATTATGTTTTTAGTGATGTCTGTGTTTTAATTTGTATGCTGGCCTTCTTTTGAAGTTACAATCATCATCATATAATTATTTAATTGGAAAATTGATGGTTGGTGATGTCATTTTTAGGTGTGTATTTAAAGTCTGCTGTTTTTTATATCAGTTGTGTTCTGATGAAGTCGGATTAAAGACGAAGCCTAGGTAAACTCGTGCTTCTTGTGCTTCTTGATCATTCCTTTTCTGGTTGCTTCCTGGAGTCCATTTGTTCGGTGTTTTTGCTCTTGGTTGTTTCTTTCTTAGTATGGAGACTGGTGATGTTGGACCTGACATTTTGGGCTTGCTGGAGGCTATTAACCAGAAGTTGCTTGAACATTCTAAGCAAATTCAGACTTTGGTAGAAGGTCAGCAAAATGATAATAGTAATAACAAACTTGGTTCAAAAGTCAGTGGAAGACGTGAAGTTGGTGCAAATGTGGGACGTAGTTCTCCTGAGGTGAATACTGGAGTGAGGGCTGCGAATCCAACTAGTTTCAACAATGCTGGTGGTAAAAGTTTTTCTACTGAGTTTGATTCCAACAAGTGGAGAGTTAATGACTTTAATTTTCGGCAGAGTGCGGTGGTGAACAATGATAGAAATATTTTCAAACCAATGGTACAGCGCCTAAATGAATTTGAAAAAAAGTTATTTGCTCTAAAAAAACTGCAGATAGAAAATGGGTACTTGCAAAAAACCATTGACAGTGGTATAGTGCCCAAGGGTTTGCGAGCTTGGAAGTACCCTAATGGGATTGCAAATAAAAAAGAAATGTTGGAAGAAGTGCACAAATTATATGATAAAATGGGTCTTGAGCTGCTGACAATAATGATTAAATATAATGATCAACAAATTGTTTCTTTGCTGAGTGAATTAGAGGCACTAAATGAGACAATTACTACTGATTTGATCTTTGACCATTATTCTACGAATTATGACAACTTGTTGGCAGAGGTTAACACCCAGTGTGAAGCTATTTTTACTAGAAAAGCTAAGAAAATAGAAAGGGATAGTAACGAGTATAGGCGGAATCAGGTTTATCCCATGTCCGAAGGCAACTGTTATGGTCGAGTCCCTTTAAGCAAAATCAGATATAATGAACGTTCAGAGGTAACGCCCACGGAAGAACGTATTAATGGAGAAGTCGAACGTGCCAACTCCCCTTTAGATGTGGAGCCAAGAAGGTCGGAGAGGCTGCGTGGGCGGAATCAACGGCAGGAGCAAGGTGCATTCACCGACTACGCAAGGCAAGGTGCGAAACCGAAGTTAACGAACTTCGCAAATTCAAACGGCAGGAGCAATCAAGCACAATGGAGAACATAAAGCTCATTAATGACTTTAATCATACAGGTGAGACCTTGAATTCCGAGTGTATGTCATGCTTTGCTGGTTGCCGTAGTTTTGACACTTTTGCTGATTCTGCTGAATTAGCTTTTAGCATTCCTTACAGAGCAAGTAAGCGTTTTACGGCGCCTTTTGTAGACAGTGGCGCCATCTATTTTGATTGCTCTGCGAATGATTCATATAATGCGTTTATTGGTGGGCAGCATCAACATTCTATTTTTGAGCAAAGTGTTTGTTCCAATTTCAATAAGGGGTGCAATGGTGATGCTATTGAGCATTTAAACTTTACGGTTGACAATAATTTCGATCATTTTGTCCTGCCTTTTGTGGATGGTTTAGTGCCATCTTATAAATCTTGGCGGGGTTATGATGTTAATTATTCCACAAATTCTAATGGTAAATGTGTTTGTGACTTTGCTGGTTCTGATACCTCCTATGAAACAATTGAGTGTTCTAATGTGTTTTCTGCAGAAGTTTTTAACATCAATTTTGACTTGTTTGACAGAAGTTCGCTGGATTCAGTTGTTAGTGTGGCGTGCCAAAGTATCGCACACGAATTAAATGTGCACACAAATGCTAGCGAGGAAGTTGCTGGCACTGACTTTGAGCAACTAAATGTTGGGGGTATTGGGAGTACTTCTTCTTTGCGAACAGAAGTTGAACAATGTTCACTTGCAATTGGTAAGGTTTGTTGTTCACTGGAAGTTATGGATTCTAATACCTCAAGTGTTGACAGCGTTTTGGATGTTACTCCTTCTGTTATTTTACCCATTGTTAATGGGTATGAGTGTTTAGAAAATTCTAATGCTGGTGTGATTTTTGCCAATTTTAGTCCAAATGACGCTTTGCGGGAAATTAATGATGACAATGGTATCTGCTTGACTTCTGCAATGCAACGGTTGCCAAGTGTCAACCCGTTATTGGACTTTATTGTTGCTACAGATATTTGTAACGACAATTATGCTGTTACTTTTAATGTTGAGCTTGCTTTTAACCTGGATTGTATGTATGAGAATGTGTCCGAGTGTGTGCACATGGAGGGTATGGTGTGTAATATGAGCTGTAGCCATAGTGTGGCGTGTGGTTCACTCCCTGTTAGTGATGTTAATGGAATTAACTCTGAATTGCAGCTAATTGGTGGTTCAAAACCTATTTGTTTATACAATGAGACAGCTGAAGAACGTGTATTTTGTGATGAAACAGAGTATGCCTCATTTTTGAATGAATTATCTGTTGCTAATGTTTTGGTTAACAGTTCATTTGTTAACAATGGTAGTGATAACATTGACGTTTGGTCCACTTCTTTACATGATGTTAGTTTGTACTCTTTTCCATCTAGCCATGGTGGGGCTTCCATGCATTTAGATGATGATAGGATAGCTCCAAATGAGCAAGATATTGTGGATATGACTTCTTCTAGTGTTGGTGATTACAGTTTTGATTGTGGCATTGATGATTTAATACATGTAATTGATGGTGAGGCTGGAATTGGGACAGGTTGTGGACTGAGTAATCCGACTATTATAACTAATAGGTTTGATGATTTTAAAATATATAATTATTCTAGTAAAATCATTAATGAACGGCATGTGGAATTATTGGCTAAAGGGTTAACTTTTGTCCCCCTGACTCGGAGAGGTCTGGCCTACTCCTTAATCGATCTTAAGATGTTAGTTAGAAAAATGAATCTGAGATTGGTTTATGATGGTGAGAGTAGGAATGAATCTGGGTTGGTTTTGAGGAAACCAAGTAGGTATATGCCCCCATCTAATACTGTTACCAACACTTATGAAAGGGTGTGTGAACATGACATTAGGGAGCACTATAGGCAGGCAAGGGGTCCACATTTCAAACGGGCTTTTGATTTGATGGACAATTTAACTTTTGAAGAGCATGGTCTGCTTGATGAGTTGGTGAGTGATAGATCTATAAGGTTCATGAAACCTGATAAAGGGAACGGTTTAGTGCTTATTGATAGGTGTGATTATTTAAATAGCATTACGACAATGTTGGCAACGGATACTTATGAGGAATTGAGCCTCAATGAGCTTAACATTGCCCATCGCAGGGTGGGTCTATACATTGATGACTTGCTCTGGCAGGGACATATTAACGAGGTTGAGCACAGATATTTGATCAATGACCATTCTTTGGTTAGTGGGATTTTTGGGATACTTAAGATCCACAAAGGTTTAAACAATTTGGCATTTAGGCCAATTGTGGATGGTAAGCGTAGTAAAACCTGCTTCATAAGTAAATTTCTTGACTTTGAATTGCAAAAAGGATTAAAGGTATTTGATTACATCACTAAAGATTCATGGACATTTTTGGAGAAATTAAAGAGTGTGCATTTAAATAGTGGTTCCATTATGATAACAGTTGATGTGGTTAATTTGTTCTCAGTCATTCCGACTGCAATAGGTCTTGAATGGTTGGAAGTCCAGTTGTTGAAAACACGTTTGTTTGATCAAGATAGAATTAACTTGTTGGTGGGTTTAATGGAAGTTGTCCTTACCAACAATTTCATCCAGTTTGAGGGAAGTTATTATAAGCAGACAACTGGGGTTGCGATGGGGGCGGCATGTGCTCCGGTGTATGCCAATTATGTAATGGCATACTGGGAGCAAGAATTTCTTTTTTCTAGTGCTTTCATGCCCCACATCAGCTTTTATACCCGTTTCCTGGATGATTTGTTTATCATCTGGGATGGTGGAATTGATAAGGTTAGAGAATTCATGGATTATGTCAACAATTCTGTTGAATTTTTAAACTTCACCCACAATATGAGTAATGTTGAAATTGATTACTTGGATGTCCACTTACTGATTGGCCCAGATGATTTTGAATTGACGTCCACTATTCATAGGAAACCTACATTTTCTAATTCTTATTTGAGTTATTCTAGCTGTCACCCTGACCATCAGAAAAAGGCAATTGTAAAAGGCCAGATGGTCAGGGCAGCTAGAATGACTAGTTTGGATGTTGACTTTTTTAAGGAGCTTGAGTTCATCAAGCTTATGTTTATTAGGCATGGCTATCCAGTAGCATTGTGTAATTGTGTTGCTGAAGAAGTTAGATCAAAGAGGGCCAATGGTACTTATTGGGCCCTTCTACAAGGGAAATCTAGTATTGGACATGAGTATGGTGTTGTAATTAGTGCGTCTATGGGGGATGCTAATTTGGAACGTGAGGAACCTGGTTTAGGGGTTAGTAATGACCATCCTTTATACTTTATTACAACCTATTCTTTTGATGCTCCTTATATTGTTGATATTGTAATCAACAATTGGAAGTTGTTAAATTTGGACCAATTGGTTAGTGGGAAGTTGGGGAGACCCCCCAAATGTGTTTATAGGAAGAGTCGATCTTTTAAGCAATTATTAGAAAGGAGTGACACTTTAGATGTTGGAACACATAGGACTAAGGGTAACTTTAGGTGTGGCAGGTGTAGTACTTGTCATTTGATTAATGTGACTGGTGCTGAATTTAAGGTGGCTGGTGTCACGGTTAGGCCAGGAGCTCATTGGGATTGTCACACTACGAATGTCGTATATGTGGCATTATGTAAGCAGTGTCCGGCCTTTTATATTGGGAAGACCTGTAGGGCATTAAGGCAGCGGATTATTGAGCACCAGTCAGATATTAGATTGAAGAAGAAGACAAATGCACTTTATAGGCACATAGACACCAATAATGGGCATTATTTTAAGTTTAGTGTCATTCAGCAGATTATTGTAGATCGGTATGGAAGGACACTGGATGTGTACTTAGATATAGCTGAAATGAAATGGCAGTTGATACTTAATGCTTTGGAACATCCAGGCATTAACGACTGCATTAGTATCATGCCCATTTTAAAATTGAACAATATTTTGGGTTGAACAACTTTCACCCTGTTTCATTGTTACATTTATATATATATTTTTATTATTTTTCATATTCATTTTTTATGTTTTTTATGGTTAACAGGTATTGTTTTGAGTGTATTTAAATTTCTTTAATAATAGCAGTACCTGACAAAAATTGTTTTCACAACTATTTAATATTGTTTATTTATTTAACATTAAGGTCTTTTTATTTAGGTTTATTATTATGTTTTTAGTGATGTCTGTGTTTTAATTTGTATGCTGGCCTTCTTTTGAAGTTACAATAATCATCATATAATTATTTAATTGGAAAATTGATGGTTGGTGATGTCATTTTTAGGTGTGTATTTAAAGTCTGCTGTTTTTTATATCAGTTGTGTTCTGATGAAGTCGGATTAAAGACGAAGCCTAGGTAAACTCGTGCTTCTTGTGCTTCTTGATCATTCCTTTTCTGGTTGCTTCCTGGAGTCCATTTGTTCGTTTTTTTTGCTCTTGGTTGTTTCTTTCTTAGTATGAAGCATGATAATGCAACACCCTACTATGCATGTGGCATGTGCATTAGATGCATATCCCTGTAGTACCATTGTTGAGATCTACAATGGGTTGTATTGCAGTCATGGCCAATGTGTGATGGTGTAACCAACGTGCCAAAAATCACAAACTGGAGAAATAAGCAAACCAAGCAGGTGAACACTCCCAGGATCAGTTTAATCTCTACAATTACGTGAGCAAAGTACAAAACCAAGCTTTCGGTGAGCACAGTGTCCCACCTTCATCAGACAAATTAACAAGCCAACAGACCTAGTTTATATACAAACAGTTAATTGATTAATTACGTACAATTCTAAAAACTGCCTGTTAAATTAAAGGAAAATCACTTTTACATAATGTTAAAACCTAGGACAGCAGAACAAATACAACTTTTGACCATAGCACACATACACGCACTTACAACCACATATACTATCACAAACACATGTAAATCCTCGATTGTGTGTGGCTGCAATACATATCTATTTCAAATATTAAAATATATAATATATAATAAATATATTAAATATATTATATTAAATTAAAAACACATTGATTAAATCATGACTTTACATCACATGTAAAAATTTTTTAAAATATATATGTATGTATATATAAATATATATATACACACACCTATATATATATGTGATATAAAATATATATATAAACTCTATCAAATAAAGTGTAAATAAAACCCTACATAGAGATTTTATACATAAAATACTAATGCTCATCTATTATTGGACAAGAGTTTCAAAACTGGGGCAACAGTAACAAATTCATTTAAACCTGGGTTTGTGTATGCCCATGTTCTTAACTGCCAATAAAGTTCGTTTACTTCCAAGTGAGTCTGCCAAGGACCACTAAAATTATCAATTAGAGACTTCGCTAAAACTGCAAATTTAAAACAATGTCCTGGACTGGCCAAACTATGCCTAGCCAGTGCATTGTTAACATCTTGTTTAGTTATTGCATAAATATGCTCATAAATCCGCTGTTTAAATTTTTTTTTTGTTTTTCCGATGTAAAAAGCGGTGCAGTTTTGACATAAAGCTGCATATACGACTCCGACAGACTCGCAACTAAACTTCCCCGTTATTTTATATACCTTATCTCTAATTCTAACCTTTGACTCAGTAAGAATATACTTACATTGGTTGCAGGAACCACATTTCTTGGTTCCTCCAATGCATTGATTAGTGGGCTTTGATTTAGATTTGAGCATACTTTTTAAATTTTGCCCTCTTCTAAAAGTAATCTTTGGAATTTCTCCTAATCTTTTTGTTAGAAATGTATCTTCAGTAATAATGGCCCAACATTTGTTGAGCACTTTTCTAATTTCCTGGTGGTCAACTGAATATGTACAAAAAAACCTCAAATCAGATTCAATTGGATAAACATTTGTGAGACTTAATGTAGGAGAAACTTCAGAAACATCATCCAAAACCATGTCTTCAGTGCCTAAAATTGGTTTATAAAAGCCTACTCTTCTTTTAGTAATAACCTCTGATTTTGTATCATTCAATAACCAGTCAGGATACCCTCTGTTAGCAAACATATTGCTCAAAAATTCGCATTCCTGCACAAAATCATCAAAGTCCGAGACCATCCTGGCCGCCCGTACCATCTGGCCTTTAACTACGGCCTTCTTTTGGTAGCCAGGATGGGAACTCGTAAAGTGCAGGAATGCATTAGAGTAGGTTGGCTTACGATAGATGAAACTCTGATACCTACATTTCTTCAAGTCTTTCCTGACTAAAATGTCAAGAAAGCTAACACTTAATTCTTGTACATTATGTGTAAATTCCAAAAACGGCGTCTTTTCTGTGAGGGAATCTAGGAACTTAGGTATAAGTGATGGACAAGCCTTCCATATGAAGAACATGTCATCCTGGTACCTAGTGTACCAGGTGACAGAAGACTTAAAACAGGGGTCAGTAAAAAGAACATTCTTTTCCCAATAGGCTAGTACCCCATTAGCGAAGCTCCCTCCGCAAGGTGATCCCATCGCCACTCCTGATTTCTGCAGGTAGATGTTATTATTAAAGGACAAAAAATTGTTACTTAATACAATCTCAAGTAAGATCTCAACTACATAAATTACATTGTCATCTACTTTCCATTCAAGTAGAAGTTCACGTATCCATTGGATGCCTAACATCTGGGGTATGACTGTATATAAGTCCTTAATATCCACTGTCAGAAACCAGGAGTTAGCTTGAAATGGGATCTTACTTAGTTCCTGGAGAAAACTCCAGGAATCCTTACAAATGTGCACTTCTTTAGCTATTAGAGGTCTTAAAATGCTGTCAATATATTTAGCACAATGGATAGTAATGGACCCTCGACCGTCAACTATAGGACGGAATGGTGGATGCTCCAAAGATTTATGAATCTTTGGAATGCCGAATAAGACCGGCAATCTTGGGGCTGCAACATTCAAATAATGGTATAGATCTAAGTCAATGCAGTTCTCAAGGAAGAGGTCTTCTATTAAACCTCTTATCTTAGCATAAGCTTTATTAACTTCATTGATACTAGAGATTTGGTATCTATCAGTTTCTAACAAGAGAGTCATACTTTGGATATACACACATTTATTCATAAAAACCAAACCACCTCCCTTGTCGGGCTTCATTACCCTGATGTTACAATTTTTCAGTAATTCCAAAAACTGGTTTTCCTCTCTTGTGGTGTTGTAATACCTTTTACTAGAGGGGTGGTTGACCTTAAGTGCTCTAAAATCATATTCACACATCTTCTCAAATAAACAGAGGGTATCATGCAATGGGGGGTTATAGACGCTAGGAACTCTAAGTGTACCCGGGTGGGAAAAACTGTTGCCCATTAAGATTTACAAATTTAGTTTTCTCACAAATAATTTAAGGTCAACCAATAATTTGACCAAGTCGAATGGCTTATCAGGTACGAAAGATAACCCCCTAGAAAAAAATTCAACCATATCAGAGTCAATGTGAAAGGAAGTGTAGTTGTAGATTTTAAAGTCCCTTTTTGAATCAGTAATGACCTCTAAGTCAGAAAACCGGTCGATCATCTCTTGCGCTGACCCTTCCGGTTCTTGTAATTGTTCTGATTGGTCCTGTTCTGACCATTTGTTTGTTTGTTCTTTCCGTTGCTGTTGCCCCTGAAAAAACCCTGCTGGTGGGTTCCATTAGCACAGTTGTTAACTACATCTTCGTCAAATTCATCCCTAATGTCATTGTCAACCCGTGAGGTATTAGAGTTAGGAGGTTTACTGGCATTACTACGTAGCCTCTCGCTACGACGAAGGGGCAATGGCTGTAGGTTCCCTTGAGACTCTTGAAATACCTCATCTTGGTTGCTAGATTCTTGATGGTTACTAGATGGGTTTGTCGTGTTCAAACCAGTACTCTCTGTTTTATTAGCCAACAATGGTGGTCGAGGGTAGGTTTTATGAAGACGGTATTCAGTAATGTCTCTACTAATTTTCTTTCTTTTATTGCTGGTGAGTTTTTTAATAGTTGCATCAATACTGCTAAAGATACGCAAAAATTCATATTTATACCTAAAAAACTCAGGGTCCCCTTTAATAGTTTGCTCTAGGTTCACAAGATCAATCATAGTCACGTCAACCTCTTTTTGATATTGTACAATCATAATGTTCATATAATCAAAACCTTGCTGGTCAAATAAGGTTAACAGTTCATTGTGAAATTCTGAGCCTTCAACAAGACCCACTGGAAAACGCCATTGGCGTAACCCTTTAGGGACCAGTTTTTTTGTGAGACATTCTTTCAAATAAGAAATTTCAAGCTGCAGTTTCCTGCACTTGAAAAGTTTAGAGTCAAAGGTATTAATTAATGAAGTTAATTTTAGTGGTCCTTGGCAGACTCACTTGGAAGTAAACAAACTTTATTGGCAGTTAAGAACATGGGCATACACAAACCCAGGTTTAAATGAATTTGTTACTGTTGCCCCAGTTTTGAAACTCTTGTCCAATAATAGATGAGCATTAGTATTTTATGTATAAAATCTCTATGTAGGGTTTTATTTACACTTTATTTGATAGAGTTTATATATATATTTTATATCACATATATATATAGATGTGTGTATATATATATTTATATATACATACATATATATTTTAAAAAATTTTTACATGTGATGTAAAGTCATGATTTAATCAATGTGTTTTTAATTTAATATAATATATTTAATATATTTATTATATATTATATATTTTAATATTTGAAATAGATATGTATTGCAGCCACACACAATCGAGGATTTACATGTGTTTGTGATAGTATATGTGGTTGTAAGTGTATGTGTGCTATGGTCAAAAGTTGTATTTGTTCTGCTGTCCTAGGTTTTAACATTATGTAAAAGTGATTTTCCTTTAATTTAACAGGCAGTTTTTAGAATTGTACGTAATTAATCAATTAACTGTTTGTATATAAACTAGGTCTGTTGGCTTGTTAATTTGTCTGATGAAGGTGGGACACTGTGCTCACCGAAAGCTTGGTTTTGTACTTTGCTCATGTAATTGTAGAGATTAAACTGATCCTGGGAGTGTTCACCTGCTTGGTTTGCTTATTTCTCCAATGTGTGATGGTGGGTATGTCAGAGTCTCATCATGGGTTTCAGGGAGTACAATATCCACTGGGAAATGTGGGTGCTGTGTACACTGTCATTACACCAAGATACAGTCGGTATATGTCCCATGTACCACATTATGGTTATCACTGTCACCATCAACCATACAGGTAACTGATACCACAATAGATGCTAGTTTGCTGTGTGCAGCCTACCTGTAACACAATGGACACACTGTCAAGTTAGTTAGCAGCGATAGGCCCAGGTCTCTCGGATGTATATCTGCCTGTTATGTGTCTGTTACTGTGTATATGAAGGTATGTCACACTATGTATTTTTCATATACACCCATTACATCCCGCATTAGCATACTGTACATGTCTGGGATTGTTCTTCCTGTAACATGTAACCTGGAACACAACTCACCTTAAATGCTGTGTGGCATGTGCAATCGAAGCCACACACTTCAGTATCACTACATACCTAGGTATGGGGTCTAGTCCTAGCATTGCCAAGTAAGAGTGTGTATGTATGTGGATGGGTCGACATCAGGTTACAGATTATACATGCCCCAGCGGGTCACCTGTCCATGTGGTACAGGCAATAACTGTTATACAAACCTGTGACATGGGTTCAACTGTACAGTAGATATGTCACAGCCATGGTGTCACCACAGTGCCATACCCCGTTGTGGAATATAACTGCAGGCCATCTTCCAGCTGACACATGTATACCTACAACACAAATGGATAACATTATAGAGACCACAATCAACCAGTGCTACTAACAGCTATAATGCATCATTGTTGCACGGCTACACTACCTGACATATATGCATTGCACTTTACTCCTTACAACATGTTACACTGCAGTACTGTGGTACACTGTAGTGCAGTCACCATTTGCATCAGAACCATATTAGCCTGTCCCTGCATTGATGGTATGAATGACAGGGATGTGGCACAGGTATCATCATATGCACAGGGTGTGTTGTTGTTTTGCCAGAGGCCGAGGGTGGGCCATACATTTTACACCATGTGTGTGGGTGAGGGGTGTACTGAGGTGAACTGGATGTGGTGATGTGGTGTGTGTAGGTATGGGATTGCTCTAGTTGTGTTTGTATAGTGTGTGGGTATACATCCACACAGTTCTGCCATGTGGCTGCCCTACACAGGTGTTTATGGACAGCTGCAGACCATACCTGGCAGGGTGTGCAGTTCACTGCCTCTGGCCATGGACACATAGACTGTGCCTGCCAGGGGTTCCATGTCCATGTCCAGTTACAGGCCTCGATGTGCTACTCTCACCTGATGATGACATATGTCCGCTGGAACCAGGTCCCTCCTGGGACTGGCCAGGACCACATGCTCGTGGCCTGCTGGGGTGTGGTATGGACAGTGCCCCCCCAGTGCTGGGGCTGGTACTGCCTCTATGGGAGCCCCTTGGTGTCCTAGCACATCCACATTGACTGTCAGCTGTTGGCGTTGCTGGCCTACGTTCACACAGCCATCACCGCACTCCCACCACATGTGCAAGCAAGGACAGTCCACAGTCGATGAGGGCCATCATCTCACCAGACCGTCTATCCATGAACTCAGTTAATGCTCGGATGGCACCAACCATTTCACAGGTGTTGTCACTTGCAGATGTGAGAGCAGCCCTCTGCAGCCTCAGGCCCTGTCTGGTGTAATGTTCTATATGTGTCTTTGCCGCCATGACA